>NW_004949100.1:78995-122986 GCF_000317375.1 Microtus ochrogaster | reverse complement strand
TATATTAATGTATTATATGAGTGTTATATAACATTCTACCAGACACATATATATTATTATTTAATATATGCACTAGAATATTAGTGTTGACACCACCTTCAACTTTACATAATAGTGAATGAAAGAAAGAAAATGAATTCTTTCATAATCTATAAAAAAATCTTCTTGTCCTGTAATTTTCATCTATTCAAAAACCCCAAATTAAAATTGATGTTTTAGTCCTGCGGTCTCTTCTAGATTTATGAATATAAAACTCTTTTATCACACATATTAAATATATATACTACTCTGACAAGTGAAGCTCTTCTCTGCTCATAGTGTTTAGCACTGGAGCTTTTAGACAAGAGCTGTGATTATACAGTGTTTACTCAACTTACAGTAAAGAATCTATTTGCTCATTTAAGAATTATTGAAGTGATTTTTTAGAAGGGCATCTTACATTTTAGTACCTGGAAAATAGGAATACAACTTTTGATGCCATTTAGAAACTATGACAACTTGAACACTTCAAGCTTTTAACAGTATAAACACAAATTAAAAGTTAATATATATATATATTCAAGTATAAATTGGGAAACTGAAGTTTTTGTTAAACACTTGAGTGAAGGCTATCAAATTAGATTGTGCTGTTGAACAATTATGCAAAGAAATAATTCTTAACTGACACCTGTAATATTGGCAAGCAATTACATCAAAGGATGAAAAAAAGCATATTCTCAGATATATTTATATAACATCAAAATAACACGTTATCTGTAGGAAGCCAGGAAGTTATTGAGAATAGTGAATTTATGTTCCTATTAAATAAAGAAAAATAATTGTCAGTAAAGTTTGGAAAGTATTATTAGTATAAGCAAAATTACATTATCAAGAAAAGTTATTTGATTTGCTGTTCAGGTTGGAGAGAAAGCAAGTAATTAATTCAAGCATAAATGAAATTAATTAAAAATATATGAAAACCCAAACAATAAAATACTGAGATATGGAAATAGAAGAATGAAGGTGTTTAGTATAATAGAGGGTTATTTATTTAGGGGTAGATTCACAGATCATAATCCTCTGCTGGAACTCGGAAGAGCAACCAAATCCCACAGCCAGAAAAGAGGCCTGTTGCCTGCTTTACACTGGCATTTATAATATCAGAGGCCACGCCCAAGTGAGCTGTTAACTTAAAGGCTATTGGCAGTAGTAATTCCTCCAGCAGAAGAAAATAAATTTATGTGACTACTTTAATTATAATTAAGTAGCTGTGACAATGAACATTGGAGAATCATAGGACCATAAAATTATTTCTACTTTTCAGAACCAAAATTAGTTCTGTTTCTTTGTATCACGTTTTTAAGTGTGTTTTTATTGAAATGGAACAATAGCAGTTCTTTCTATTTTATCCTCCACCCTTTCCCAGGTACTCTTCCTTCACCCCCTCCTGTACTTCCCTACTCTAAAATTGATATAGTTCTTGCTTTCCCTTTGATTGCTATTACTGTGTGTGTATGTGGGGGTGGTGCACATGCATGGGTGCACATGAACATATATATAATGTCATTGTTTTTGTATATGTGATTTCAGGGATGATCATTCTACATTAGGTAACTGTAGAGAAGCAATAATTGATAGTCACCTGATGGTGATAAGCAAATAAGTAGCATTCAACAGGAAGGAAATCCTGCCTGATTTTGAAAACCTACTTAACTTCCCACATTAGTGAGGCCATGGGCATTAGCAATAATCAACTATTGCCACTTTGAATGACCACTATAATTCCTGTACTTTGCAAATATTATTCATATATTCTGAAATAACTATAGCTAGCACCTCTCATCAAAGAAGCTTCTCTTTAAAGCAAATAGAGGACATTAGAGAAAACAACATGTAAAAACACTGCAGAGATCAATGGATTGCAGGAAGACAATCTCCGATGTATACATTGACATCAGAGCTACTGCATCTACGACTCATCTACCTCACAGAAGTGAAGGTGGAAAGACTATAATGAAAAAAGTATATCTGGAAGCCTGTAGTAAAATAGTCTCTCCTAGAAATGGGTGGATATGATAGATCAAACAATGAAATTACCAATGAACATACACAATGTGGAAATTTTTTACAAAGACAAAATAAAAGAAAAAAAGACAATATTCATCATAAGAACTGATATTACTAATCCAGGATACTCAGTGAGTATTTGAAACTAGATTCATGAAGCACAAAGAAGGATACTTGACAATAGGCTTGATTTGTCAAAGCACCATTGATCTTTGCATCCATTTGAATACATGAGATGTGTAAAACGAAGACATTACAATTATTAGAAGCAAAAATATGAAATAATCATAGCATACTTCACTGCCAATGATACATTGAAAAAAGGACATTCTACATAGTTTTAATAAATATGTCTATTCTAATAATTATAAAAAAACAGATTGTATACCAAGAGATTTTGTTCTGTTATTTAAACATTTACTTTAGACCAAAGTTTATCCTTATATAAAAATCCAGTTAATAAAACAGCAACAAAGATGTATATATTTATTCAATAACAAAGAAATTTTTAATTCATACGGATACTTACTCTGCAGCTAACCAACTTGACTACCTCTGAAATTAACTAAAATCGATGCAGTTGACCACAACTATAGGGAATTTTTGTTGATAGGAGAGACTTACCTTAAAACTTAGCTGCATATTCTGCTTACACCCCACGGAAAAGGACGTGGAAGATTCCTTCCTGTTTGTTCATATCACACTGGTGTGTTTATATCAGTGAATTGTCTACAGAGGTCAAAAGTGAGGTCTCATGAAGCTGGAGTTAAGATAATTGTGAGTGGTAAAAGCAGGGGCTAGGAACTAAACTATGATCTTTAAAAGTAGTGCTTGCTTTAAACTGTTTTGCCATCTCTGCAGCCCCTGATGCAGAATCTTAATATTTTAAATCAATTTAAATATCTTAAAATTAAGATAGAACATTTTGAATATTTTTATATAATAAATATTAGATTATTCTTTAAAGTATATAATAAAAATTAATAGATATTAATTGAATAAATTATGTTAAAACAGAATGAGAGAAGTGGCTATGTGATTGTCAAGGCCTTTGTAGCATAAGCAAATAAATGAATCTGTACTCCCAAAACTATAATTACAAAAACATTAGTCTATTTAATAGTAGCTATTAACATTTATAAATTTAAGGACTAAAGATGGTGTCAAAGGAAATAGAACCTTCTTCAAAGATCTTTGCCAATATATATTTAGAAAATAAAAAGGAGAAAATAATCCCTTAATGTTAGTATTTTTATTTGACTCCAAGGCTTTTTGTCTTGTATGTGTGATGCATAGGTGTGTATGTGTTCATAAGAGAGTGATGTGTGTCTTTATGATGAGAGGTCAGAGATTTAGATCTGTTTTCCTACAATATCCTGTTTCTCATTTTTGATACAAAAATCTCTCACTGAATCTATAGCTCAATGAGTCAGCTAGAATGATTGGTCAGTAAGCTCTCGAGATCCATCTGTTCTCTACTCTCAGTGCTGGGATAACAGAAACATGCCACTTTCACTGCCTTTTTAAACTCTATTCACCTTTTAGGTTAAAAACTTAAAAAAAAACAATAGTTATTAAAGTTAATTTATTAAAAAATGCTCTAATTAAATGTTGTGAAGAATCTGAACATACTTTTCATATGTGATTTTCTAAAGTTAGTCATAGTTTATATTTTTAATTTTGAGTAAACAATTCAAATAAATTTAATGTCACAGAGAATATAAAATTTATTAATATAAATATATATTCATATGCACAGATATATGTAATTGAAGCAAGTAAATAATAAAAAATACAGCATTATTTCCAAGAAAGTTTTTAATGAGACTATTTTTAACTAGTTTAGAATAACATAAACATTAACATATTTTTCAGTATTTTAATTAAATTACACAATTATTGTATACTAAATACATAATATTGTAATAAACTTAAATGAATAACAATGAGTTAATTTAGTTGCCCTATAATGATGTCAACAAGAAAAACAATAAACGTGTTTTATTGTTCTAGCTAATATGTTAAACTTGTAAAGAATTCAAACAATTAACTGGTATTTAATGAAAAACTATTAGTGAGTTGATTGGATATCAATTAATTACCAAAGATTGCCATGTTTATTGTCATTTACTTTAGTATAATGGTAATTATTTAGGAAGTTTCTAACTGGTATATCTTAAGGTTTGATTTTAAAGAGGAGCTACGTTGATATACTTAATGTTGTGGTAGACTTGTGTGCTAACAAAATGTATAGATTTATGTAATAAAACTCAGTCTGTGGGAAGATAAATTACCATTTGAGCCTATGAGCATATGAGATGTATTTAAATATATGGGTTTTGATAACATCCAGAAGTAATTTCCACTTTCATCTGCTCACCTTTGTAAAACATAAATACAGCTATAAAAAGACAATGAGGTGAGAAGTAAAGGAGGTCCATTGGTCTGCTCTCTTTGATACAGCTTAGGCCTTTCTTCCTGTGATGTGGAGTCAAATTCTTTTAATTTCTACAACCTGAGCTGTAACAGAAACTGTACTCTTCTGTCATTACTAAATTATCACTGAATAATATATGTTGAATGTGTGTGTGTGTGTGTGTGTGTGTGTGTGTGTGTGTGTGTGTGTGTGTGTGTGTGTGAAATTTAAATGTAGCTGGCCATAAGTAGTCTAGAATAATATGAACATTAACACCTTTTGGTTCTCTTTTCCAAATAAGGTTTCTCTGTGTATCTGGCTGTACTGGAACTCACTCTGTAGTACAGGCCTCAAACTCATCACTGCTTTCCTCTGCTTTGCCAATGCTGAGATTAAAGGTGGTGCCACCACCACCAAGCTGACACTTTTCAGTTTTTAATTATATTACACTGCTTTGCTCATAAATGCACAATAGTTCAATAATGTATGTATTTGTTGTATGTCTGAATGTATACAGTTTTGGAGTCTTTTAAAAATCTTAATGAAAACCCAAACCGTCCAAACTGTTTGAGAGTTTATTGAGAAACTGTAAATTTGTGAGACCTTGTGAATCACAGCTCCTCTCTCTTATTGTTAATAAGTTTCTAATTGAATGTCTTTGACCTGAAGACTTTTATAGTTTCTGACATATTCAGCCACACTCTTTTATTGTAGTTACAAACTTACAGTCCATGGAAATAAAACAAAAATAAAGTTCATGCATGCTCGTAACCATGTTAAAGCAGTCAGTGTACTAGGAACCGACAATCTAGGTGCTTCTCCAATATTTTTTTAATAGTCATAATATTGAAAAAATATAAGAAACATTTATCTTTATAATCCTAATGTTTCTATCACTAACAAATCAGGAAAAGAAACCTCATATATGTTGTAATATACAGATATTCTTCTTTGCTCCAAAATATTAGGCATTTTACTTTAGCTTTATTTACATTACAGGATACTTCTAGATCCACATTTGAGATCTGGTAAATCGTTCTTCACTGTGCATCTTTGTGAATAAGTGACTTGTCTAACTACTATTACTACTAATTGGGAGAGTCAGGATTTCCACCTAAGTCTGCTTTGTTCTAAGGCCTGCGATTCCTTTTTATGCTTTATTATTTATTTTAATGTTTTCCACAATGTTGCAGTATATGATAAAGAGTCTCACAACCTCATAGTTTTGTGTCAAATCAAGACAATTAACAGCATAATAATACATGAAACAAAAGTGCAATCAATCAAAAAAGCAAACAAACAAAACACAAAAGGCCAACGAAATAAACTCAATTAGACGTTTAGAACTTTTTGTTTATATGAGACTTTTGTTGAATTATCTTTTCTATGTGGTAATAACTGGTTTCTAAATCGTATATATTTATTTTTCATGGAAATAATCCAAATTAGAATAAAATTAATGCATTTTCATTGACTTCCTCTACTAAGTTTTCTGGTGAACAGAAATAGCAGGTGTTCTTATTTTTCCTTGCCAGCTGACTGCATCAGCAGTGCTCTTGGGGCTGTCTGGAGACTCTCATGATGATGGATCAGTTCTACTTTTATCTAACACCATGGTTATTACTTTAATTTTTAATTTCCCAACAAATAAGAAATTTTAGATTTATGTCATTCACTAGCTAAATACTCACTAGTTAAATTAAATAATTCTTTCATCAATGTATTTCAAATTCAAAAGACCACAAGATTTTTTAATTAAGCCAAAAGAATTAAATTTCTGAAAAGCTAACATTCAGTTTGCCAAGGAAAACTATTTACTGTTGAATGGTTAAGAAGTGACAAAATAGAGTTTATTTTTAAATAATATTATCATGTATATAGTGAATCTATCATTATCATTGATTATATTACTGGAAAAACATATTCGTTTTGTAAACTTAAATCTCATTGCTCACCATATGCATTCTCACTTAAGTGAAGAACCTCATTGTGACTTTGACTTTAGCACAGATTTGAACAGTTTATTTGTTATATAGATTCTAGTCACAGACCAGTTACAGCCAATTCTTTGAAGTTTAGGCATCAATCCAAGTAATGACAAGACAGTCTATCAAATTGACTGCTCTGCTTGCCAAAGAAGGTCCCTTCTTTTAAGTTTATAGAGTAATTAACAACACAAAGTATTGTTTATATATTGAAACATTTTTATAAAATAATATAAAAATAATATTTTAATATAACTTTTATTTTATCCTTTAAAACACCTCCCAGAATCTCTTTGAAATTTTCTGGGAAAATAAAAGAAAATGTTTTACAGAAAATTAATCCTTGCTTTTGCTGGTTATCATTGTAAGCTTTCACTTTTCAAGAATATTACACAGGCTAGAAAGCCAATTCATAGCAATAAAGACCTCAGATGAAGTTAAGTGTGGCCAACTGTATAAAAGCACGGTAGAGAAAGATGATCTTCCTGAAATTTTGTTTCTTGATGCTGAAATCGTGCTCCTAAAAAAAGATATTATTTGGAGAGATGTAAGCCTGACACATTTGGAATCTGAAAAAAAAGTCAGATACATAGAGCTTGAAAATACAGCTTTATCCATCAAAAGAAGGGAAGATCCAAAGGGCCATGAAATCTGCTGTCAGTTAATGCCTTCTACACATAATAGGTAATTACACTCATAAAACCTTAACAATGTGGTCACATAAACAAGGTCTTTGTTATATGCATATAGTGCATGGAAAAAAAATTCATGTAGGTTTACACCTGTAGATAAAAATGTATAATCAATTAACAGAGAGGGATTTTTTCTTCAGCAAGAATAACTTCACGCAATAAGCTACCCTGTTTTAGAAAGTCAGATATACATACCCTCCCCCAGCAGTTGGGCCACCCACTGAGACAGGGTGCCTGATCTAATGGTAGCTCACCAAATCCAGCTGGACCAGGACTTAATGAGCATGTGATCAAACTGGACTCTCTGAGTGTGGCTGCCAGTGGGGGCTGACTGAGAAGCCATTGATCAAGGCACTGGGAATTGTTTTTATGACATGATCTGGCTTTTTGGGACCCTGGTCTATTTGGATGCAAAGCTTCCTAGGCCTACATGGAGGGTGGAGAGCCTTGGACTTCCCACAGGGCAGGGTACCTTGCCCTCTTTTAAGGGGGGGGGAGGGGAAGAGAGGAGGGAGAGTGGGGGAGCTGAAGGGGAATGGGAAGAGAGGAGGAAATGTAAATTATTGAATGAAAAAAAGAAGAAAGTCACATCTAAACACATGGGAAAAACTTTAAATGTACCTAGTAGGTTAGAGAGTTTTTATGTATAAACTTCTGTGTACAATTGTATATATCTGATAATAATAATTGAAGAAGAAGTTATAAGTTTAAGAAGTAGTGAGGAGTAGAAACTATATCAACACAATACTCACATATAATACTAAAAAATGAAATGAATGTAAAAAGCTGTGGTTATTAGGAAACATGAAGAAATGTGAGTCTCAAAACAAAAATTTGCAAATATATAGGATGAAAGAGTTGATTTACCATAGTTCTCAAGGACTATGGTTAATATTTATGAATCATGCTAGAATTCGTACCAATAATTGCATATAAATTCTCCTTGACACAAGACAAGGAACAGTGCGGTGACATGACAGCTATGTTCATTAGATTAGCTGTATAGAATATGTGGTTTTATATGTATGAACTGGCATGCTGTATATTTGAAACATGCAGAACAAAGTTGTTGTTTTGAAGCAGCTAAAATTTATGAATGAAGATGAAGTGTCCAACCATTTTCTTTGAGAGTGCCTCTATTTGCTATGGATAATTGTCTAACTAGGTATAGATGTGAAGAAATCGCCTTTACACAGAAGCACTGGTATATTCTTTATCTTTGATCATATTTACAGTAACATATTTTAAGTATTGATATACTAAGGTACTGATAAAATTAATTGTATTTAATATTCGTGACTTCTGTGAATTTTTAAGTATGTAAATTTATATGTAATATTATTACAGTTTTTATGTATTATGTTTTATATTACACTATTGCCAAAAGGGTAGTGAATCAGAAAATCCCACTCTGATAAACTATTAATGTGTGTTTTTTGTTCTGACAGCTTTTATTATATTTACAAATATATAATACTGTATTTTTATTTACTCTTATTTCCCTTTCTTTTTCCATGTTGTTATTCCTGTCCCTGTGTCCTAATAGTTATCCTATTTCCAATCTTTTTGTCAAGTACACTTTTTGCTTTTTACCTTGTGTCTTTTGAAATCATGGGTGTGGAGCTTATCATGTGTGCAGGGCGTCTCTGAATGTCAAAGTCATGGTAAGATTGATTTCTCAGTGTAACTTGGAGTCTGAAATAGAAGGATGAATTTTTCCCTTTCATTCATCTGTTAGTATAATTTCTATCGGAATGCACATAGATGTGAGCCTGTTCCACGTGGACTTGAGATCTACTAGTTTGAACTCATCTTTTCTCCTTTAGAGTTGTTGGCAAGAGGTGAGGGTACAAAACAAAATATCCTGACCTAGGGTGTAGTTACTTGGGGTTTCAGAAATTAAGATGACCCATAAAGTTGGATTCACTTCACCCTGATCAAAAGTCAAAAAATTTAAACATACTCCTACGTTATTTTTAAAACAGGAGGTTAGACATAGGGAGTAGCTTCCTACAGGATACTTGGTCTAAGGTTGTTCACTGCATATTCTTGATGAAACACCAAACACCTTTAATAAGGAAATAATGGCTTGATGTCTCAAGTATTGCAGCAAGTAATTGTTTTGGTTGTTCTTTGTGTTAGAGCAGTCTTTTGCCTTCTTTCCCCCATTTTGTATTAGGGTATAACAGTGTATAGATTATAAATGCAGATGCATTCAGAATTCAGTATTCACTGAGTCACCCTACCATTACTATCCTATGTCTCTCTGTTTCCTTCATATCTGTTTTCTTTTTACCTAACATTTCTATCTTCACATCCAAACCCTAGAACACATGAAACTACAGTAATTATGGCAGCTCACAGATGTCTAAAATTCAAGTTCCAGTGGAAGCCACTAATGCATACAGACATAAACATAGGCCAAATACCAGTACTCATAAAATTAAATGAATAAATATATAAATAAAATACTTAAAAACAGTTTATATCATTAGCTGGGCAGTGGTAGTACATGCATTTAATGCCAGGTCTACAGAGACAGGCAGATCTCTGAATTATAGGCAAGCCTAATTCACAGAGTGAGTTCCCAGAAACCCAGAGCTGCACAAATAAACCTTGTGACTTATATGAATAAAGTTTCTCCTGTCTTATCATAAGGCACATCCAACAGTTGAATAAAGTTTCTCCTGTCTTATCATAAGGCACATCCAACAGTGCCATAAATGGCACCTGTAACTGAATAATCTTTGCTAAGCACCATAAGTGAAATACTTCATCATTTTGTTCCTTCTGTTACCTATTTAATTTATTAAAGTCGTAAATGACAATGCTAAATGCTAGTACAGATAGTTCATCTTTTTGTTGTTCCAATCAAGAACATTCTTTTGATTCTGGCAGGGTGGTGCACACCTTTAATCCTTGCATTCACTCACGAGGCAGGCACAGGTTATTCTCTGAATTCAAAGCCAGCCTGGTCTACAAAGTGAGTTCTAGGAAAGTCAGGGCAACAGAGAGAAAACTTGCCATGAAAACAAACAAACAAACAATAACAAAAGAATAGTCTTTTCATTTGTGGATGTGTGTTCATATGCATGGTGAAAAGTTATGTGATGAAAACATGTGTGCTTACATTTAGAGACCAAAGAAGAAATTCAGGTGGCATTTCTCGGCTGTTGTCATCCATTATTTCTGGAGTCAGAGTCTCTCCCTGGCTTGAAACTCATCTGGGAGGATGAAATGGATAGCCAGCTGCCCTAGCAATTCCCCTGTCTCCATCTCCCTAGTATCTGGATTACAAGCAAACACTCCTGTGTCACCTTTTTTCATATGGGTTATGGCACTTGAGGTGAAGTCTTCTAATTTAAAAGCACAATCTTCACTAACTGAACTCTCTTTCTAAACCCTCCTGTCTATATTGATATATGTGTAAATTATCAAATAAAAATGATCCTGATAAACAAATTCTTATATTCCTCTAGAAGACCTCAGGATATTTAAATGTATAAATAATTAACTTTGGGTCATAATTTATACTTAATATTTTGTAAAAAAATTATTTTTTTAAAAAGAAAATTAAGCTATTTTTCTTTTCATTTTACATACCAATCCCATTTCCCACTCCCTTCCGTCTTCCCATTCCTACCACCCTACTTCTCAGAGAGGGTGAGGCACACTGTTTTGGGGAAGGCCAAGGCCCTCCCTACCATATCTAGGCTGAGCAAAGTATCCATCCAAAGAGAATAGGTTCTAAAAAAAGCAGTACAAGCAATAGAGATAAATTTTGATCTAGTGTTTTCTTTTCTTTTTTTATTCTCTTGTCCGGGTCCTTTATTTTGGGTAGAACATCCAGAAGAGATCATCTCCCCCAGCCCCTCAGTCTAGCCGCTGAACCACTCACTGTCCATGGAGTTTCTGTGCCCTGCATCCAAAGGCCCCTCAGGTGGATGTGTCCATCTCAGGCATCTCAGTGGACACTTCTGTAGGCACGCTCAGGTGCTGGGGGGGGGGTACATAGGAGCCCATGCCCGCTGCCCTCTCAGCCTCTTCCTGACTGTAGGGTTCGATGCTCAGATGCTTCAGCCTCTTTTTGTGGTCCTTGGATTGGAAATGGGTCTTCAGGTTGGCAGAATCGATGAAGTCGTAGTGAATCTCATTCAGGTCAGGCCGTTGCTTCTTGGCCTTCATTTGGCGGGCTCATGAATGTGCTCGGTGCGCGCCAGTCCAGCGGGAGCGACCCATGATTAGTGACACCAAGGCCGAGGAGCAGGGTAGTACCGATCTAGTGTTTTCATATAGTAAATATTCAGACTTTCAATGAATATTTCCATTAAATTTTCATTAAAAATACTCTGATCATATTGCATACAGTATCAAAAACAGGTGCCATTGTCAAAAATAGATTTTGAAATATCCTAATTAAAAGGTCTTTCATAATCAACATTTAACTGACTAATGTATTCCCACTTGATCTATGGAACTGATGGCCTTCAGAAGAAGAATAAAAACTGTCAAGCATGCCATGACGTCCTTTCTCAATATTTTACCACATATCTTGCTTTAGAAAAAAGGCCAAGTTCCAGAAACCAACATAAAGTGACATAAAATTTGATTTACTTAGTATTCTTCAGTCATTGCATAAGGTCTTTTGTAGTACTTATAAACAGGAGTATTATATTCTCCTCTGAAAATTTAGGAAATTAGCAGTTTGGTAATCTTTGTGACCTGAAATTAAATGATGTTTCATCAAAGAATTATTACCTAGTGACTTACAGTAAATGAGCAATTGCTTATTTTTACTGCATATCCAGTAATTACAGTATAAACAAGACTTTGAAAAGATGTTCCATTTTCTTCTGTTCTTTACCATTGCAATAAAGCTAATGGTCAAAGGAAATTGTTCACTTGAAAAATGCTGTCAACATAGATTTCGATGACTTTTCTGGTCACAGATCACTGACCTAATAAACTAAAGCCATTATGCTCAATGAGTATTTTAATGGTCAAGCATCTGTTGTGATGGCTCAATTCAGCCCTCAGTTTGAAGACAAAAATTTCTGACTGCCTGTGATGTACAACTGAGCAAAAACTCTCTGTGATGAGGTGGAAAAACTTAGCAGTTGAAAATTCAAAAACAATAAAAATCCTTATAATCCCAGGTGAAATTTAGACTCACTGTCTTAGGTAGGGTTCTATTGCTGTGAAGAGATAATTTAATCTCTACAACTCTCATTAAAGAAAACATTTAATTGGAGCTGACTTACAGTATCAGATGTTCAGTCAGTTATCTTTATGACCAGGAGCATCGAAGTTCTCAGGTAGATAGATCCAATGCTGGAGAAGGAGTTGAGGGTTCTTTCTATATCTTGTTCAACAGGCAGCATATTGAAACTATGTCACACTGGCCAGACTTGAGCTTATAACTGAAAAAGCAGGCTTCCACAATGACACTCTTCCAATAATAAGGGCAAACTACTCCAGCAAGACCACACCTCCTACTAGTGGCACTTCCTTTTGGACAGGTGCTCAAATGAGTCAATGCTCATAGGAGTCTCTGGGGGCCATACATATGGAAGCCACTACACTTACCCAAGAACTTCTGTCTCCAGATCTACTTCTATAATTTTACGTGAGTCATCTTTTATCTGATAACAATATCTTGTTGCAAATTCATTGATGTTACATGCACACCCAAGTATTTTTTTTTTCAATTATTATTACAATTATTCTCATTCCAGTCAAATGCAGCCATGTTGAGTCCACAGTTACTGACACACTTTGATCATTATTTCCCAAAATTTCAGACTGTAGATACAAGATATTTAGTTTCTTCCAATGTAGTAGCTCATGCCATAGTGTCTTTGACGTTACCACATTGAAGCATTGCAGTGTATTGTTGTTCTAGAGGGCAGATACATGTATTTTGTAAATGAAAGTTTGATGTCATCCTGCTCTATATAGCAGGCCTCAGAACAGACAAGATAACATAGAGAGCATAGAGAGATGATGGAGAGAGAGAGAGAGAGAGAGAGAGAGAGAGAGAGAGAGAGAGAGAGAGAGAGAGAGAGAGATTGAAACTTTGTTTATGGCTAATGTTTTGTGAAGAATTTTTAATTTAAAACCTCAGGTGTTAGTATGGTAAAACTTTGCTGCTTCATAGACTGGACATTAACATCAAATATCTATAAATACATGGTTAAAATTATCTACTATATAAATGACTATAAAACCTGAGTAAGATTTATTTATGAATATATACATATATGTATATACATATGCATATAAAATCTTAATGAACAAAGAGGCGATAAATTTCAAATGCCAAGGTGGAATATATGAGATTTGGAAGAAAAAAGTTTATGGAAAAAGCATGCATATCTTATAATCTTTAAGAATTGAGAAATTAAAATATTAATTTTTTTTATAATTATAGTATTGCATCATTGCTCCCTTCTCTTTTCTGATATGAGGAACTACAGATTCATGTTGTACTTTCCCAGATGGAGCTCCAAAAATGTTCAACATAGCATTCCTTTATAAAGTTTTTACATAGAAGGAAAGTCTCATGGAGAATCTGAAAGCTGTCTGAACTTAAATTCTTCTTGCATAACCTCCAGTGACTGTCTTCCAGAACTACACTTAGATATTCTAAGTCTTGATGTCTTCCTCCATAACGTCTTTTACTTTAACATTTTCAGCATTTCTAATTGTCATTGTCTCATTTTCTACTGCTTGAACTTCTTACATAATTAGTTTTAAATGTTGAAAATCAAGTAAGACAGTTATTCAGATGTATGACTCAATAACGCTTTCTGATTCCACAATTACTCATTATGATATCTTTATATCTACTTGAAAAGATATTTATTTTTGCTCTTTATAGCCTCCACATGACTTTCTAACTTTTCAATAATTTATACTCCTGAAAAATATGTATATTTGTATCTGATTAATATTAATATATTCATCATAAGAATGCATTGAAATACATCCAAGCTTAAAAAATGAAATTTTTACCTATGACTAGTATATAATATTATTACCATTATAATTAATGGATCTCAAAATGAATATAGTTTTATTTTATTGATACATTTTATATTTTGTATATTAAATATGCATTTTGATTATACATAAAATATAAATATAAAATATAAAAGTAAAATAAATTTAATTTGAACAATGGAAGAATTTCAGAAAGAATAAATCTAATTATTAAGATTTGTTTGGAGTTTTTATTTTGTTTTACTCTTTCTTATGACACTCTGTAGCTTGAAATAATAAAGTCATTATTTTATGAACAAATGCAGTGGGCTATTTTCTGAAGATTTTGATTTCCACTATGTGAAATAGGAAGGAATCCTATTTGAATAATCCCTGTGGAAATTTTCATATATATTTCCCATTTAAAATTAAACATTAATTTTGCATTTGCTTTTTTCTGCTAATATAATTCCAAGTATAAAATATACAAAATACATTTGCCATCTATTATTATTAATAATCTTTAAAGAATAAAAGTTTTAGCTCACCTTGTGCTCACATGTACATAATCCATAACTTCAATATTGAGCTAATCTGTTCATACAGATGTGTACAGTGCTCAAAAAAGCATTAAATCAATGGTATTCATATACATTAACAAATACATAATAACATTATTGAGTCAATGGTTTTAATACACAAGCACACAGTGTTAGATTGCATTATTGAGACAATGGTGCATATATGAATCTTTACACTATCAAACATCCTGTTTATATTAATGGTATGTAAGTACATATGTGCACATTACCCAATAAAAATATTGATTAAGTGGTGCTTGTTCTCTGTTGGAAGAATACATGATGGGCTCACTTCACTCTTTTCTAGTGTTTCAAAATTAAGTAACAAAATGGGCATGAAAATAGATAGGAGTTCAGGGGAAACTTTGAGCAGATATAGGAAACAAAACACAGCAACAATTTGGTTCATGTATATAGCAGAGTAAATTGCTATCATTATTCTCACTGTTGAAATCTAGAAGCACCTGAGAGACAGGGTTCAAGCCTACTTGTAGAGACATAGTTACTTTATGTAAATGATGTGGGATTTCAGATGGTGGGAAACATTGTTTTTCTGGAATGAATTATGATATGTACAAAGAAAGGAAAATGAGCTAGTTCAAATGTTAGTTACTTTCTACTTTCTTCTTTCTGATATGGTCATAACATGCCCAGATTTTTCAAGCTCCTGAAACCTTGACTTCCACACCAGGATAGAGGCTACCACTAACTGAGAGCTCGAATAAGACCTCTTTTTCTTCAGTTGCTTTCACAAGGATATTTTAGCACAGCAACAGTAAAGTAAGTAAAATAACAGCTAAAATTACTGCTTAAGACTGACTACCTAATCATAGGAAAGTTTCAAAAATTCTCTTTGCTCCTCACAAATGGAACTGGTACTTTCACTGCAACATTATAATAGGTTCGATTATCCCATCTTAAACCCCAGAGCACCTGTACTTGATTCTGCATGGCTTTCTAATGCTTTGTCCTAGTCAGTTTATAAATGCATGAGTGGTTTTCAGCACTTTACAGTTTAATTCTAGATAATTTACTAATGCAGATCATTGGCAATAAGATGCGAGTCAGAGAGTTTAAGAATTTATTCTGTCAACCTTTTTATTTCAGATTTCCTAGATCAAATGCCTTCATTGCAAAAATTCATAACTCAGTAGTGTGAAGTGTTCTATCTTGATACTGTCAAATAGGGAGAGAAGATAGCGGCACCTTTTGCTGTTTTCAATTTCCTCTTTTAATGAGACATCTTTTGCCACAGCTGATCTCACAGTGTTGCACACATAAAGTTGAAGAAAGAATAACAAAACAAATGATCGGATAAATAGTACACCTCTAGCTTACCAAGAATAGAATTGTCGCATCTCTTCAGGTTACTGGAGCAAGCTATGGGTGGTGGTACATGTTATAGTTCCATTAGTCAGGAAACAGAGCTAGGGAATCGTAGATATGAGGTGAGTCTGATATGTAATGAATATTTTTTATTAAAACATACACACATAAATATGCATATTTGATCTCCTTTAATCAGCTGTAATGTAATGACAAGTGATGGAATTAAAGGATTTTAAAGACTATTCTCTTCACAGTGAAAATGAGTTCTTCAGAAAACCTAAATTAAGTGATATTTCATAAGTTTTAGTCTCCTCAATATTAAAAGGGAAATTACAGATTATACACAATGAAAATATGAAAGAGTCCTAAGGCTTTTCAAATGTATAATTTCAAGCAATGGGAATGTGTGTGCTAGATAGTTGGTTTTGATTTCCAACTTGCCTAAATTTAGAACATCCTAGGAAACACACCTCAGAGTTTGTCTGTAAGGATCTTTTCTTATTAACTGGGAGTTGAAGCCCTGCTTACAAGGTGCTTGGCAGCTACCAAGAGGCCAACCATTACTGCTTTGCTCTGACTTGTATTTTCTGCCGTTGCTGTATGCTAATGATATCAGAAATCAGTCTTTTGGCCTTCCAATAAAAACTCTATTCCAATATTCACTATTGTAGAACCTCCGGACTTTCTAACACTAGACTGGTGTTAGCTAAATCTCCAGCTTTTTCAATTGAATAGTCACAGGTTTTTCTGGTTCTCCATTTCACAGATGCCATGGTTAAAGTACCTAATACTTGCAAATGAATAGTATAGTCCACTTTATACTATTTGTATACATATTTTGTTGATTTTTTTCCTCTAGATATCAATTTCTTTAATTCCTGTTCATAGTCTCAAATGGAATTCCATTACTTAATGTGAGGCTGTAGGATTTTAGCATCCTAGTCTGGAGAGTCTTGCCTAATACCAAAAGTGCCAACTATACTCTTGCAATATATATTACAGCATTTAAATAAAAACAAATTCCTCAAATATCGAAGTTGCATTCAAATTTGAAGACAAAATGTAAAAACCTATAATGAATGCTCAGAATAGAAGATACATCTATTTAGGTAAGACTAGCATCTCTACGATACTTCATGCTTGACCAGTGTATTTATAATGATAGCTAAAAAACTTGGAAAATTTAGTCAAATAGTGTTAGGAATGATATACCAGCATTGATATACCAGCAGTGATATACCAACATTTTGGATGGAATTCATGAGGATTGAAGTTCACAGTCATTTCTGGCTATTCAAAGAGTTCAAGGAATCCCATACTTCATGAGCTCCAGCGTCAAAAGAATTACCCAATGGGATGAGCAGATCGCTCTGTTGGCCACATTCCAGTCATTCAAACATGAAGACTTGTGTTTTAACCCCAGCATTCTTCTATTAATTTCCAGTGATGATGTGCATGCCTGTATGGCAACTGTGTGAATATGGAGAAGATTATATTCTTGTGACTACATGGCTAGCCAGTTTAGCTGAATAAGTGATAGTGAGCGAGAATGCTGCCTCATAAAACAACCTGATCTGTAATCCTATTAGAGAACACATACATATGTACATACACCTGAATATCTGCATGCCTACACACACAAACATGAATGTATTTGTAGTCACACAAAGAAAATTTTGTCAAATGTGTTATAACAGATAACATGAATTTTGATCTATTAAAATGTGTGATATGCCTTATATATAGGATTTTCATTGAGTAAAACCATTCTTAGAGATTTATGCCTAACGTGTTGTAGGATAATGTTTTGTATACTATAAAAATTTGTTACATCTATTAGGTAAGTTTAATAAAATGATGATTGGACAGTAGCCAGGCACGAGGTATAGGTGGGGCAAACAGAATAAGAGAATTCTAAGAAGAGGAGTTTAACAGTCAGTCACCAGCCAGATGAAGAAGAAACAAGATAAAAATGCCTCACTGAGAAAAGCTACCAAGCCAAATGGCTAAGTAAAGACAAGAATTATGGCTTAATTTAAATTGTAAGAACTAGTTAATAATACACTGAACTAATAGGACAAATAGTTAATAATTAATATAAACTTCTATGTGTTCCTTTCAGACTGAATGGTTGCAGGACTGGGCTGGACAGAAACTTCCATCTACACTAACAGACATAATTTGCCACAGAGATACCAATAAAAAAAAATTCTCATTGAATTTAAGTTACATATGAATCTATACAAATTAATGATTTTAAAAAAGAAAAATATGTTAAAGATATAATTAACATCTAAATCTATTTGCAAAACTTGAATGCCATATCTCTGTTAACTAAAATTACTTTGAAATTTGATATAGAAATATTCATAATTAAATTAAAAACTAATATTTCAAGGTATAGTATTAAGTTGAGAATACACCTTTCCATTTGGTTTAAAAAGATAATTATAAAATATAAATTAACTTCAATATAATTTGTGTAGAAATAATTAATATTGATAACATAATAATTTCAGATTTTTACCCTAAAATAGGAATTATAAGAACCAAATCTCTATTTTACATACAACCACTAATACTTGTATGTCAACTAGGGTTTATGGCTAAGAAATTAAAAAAAATTAAATTCAGTTAAATAAAATTATTTCCATATAACTGTGGTAGAGAAACACTTCCAAGTGAGTATATAATCTAGATTCAGAAGTATGTAGATTACATTTTCTTCTAATTGTGGATCTTGCATTTTATAAATAAAACCAGATAAATTCAGGAAGAATGGAGAATGGGAGAGGGAGAAAAAAACAAAAGTGTTGCATGTTGTCAAAGAAAATAGAATATGAAATTATCTTCATGAATCTGAAATGTATGCATGAAGGATGAATGTCAATAATGAACAACAAAATTAATATTCAAAAGCTGACTACTAAGGATACATGGTATTGTTGAGTACTGATAGCATTTCACTTGCTTACGTCTAAATCTAGAATGGGCAATTGAGAATGAATAAAAAAATAATGGTGGAGGTCAAACTTTTACAATAGAACAACTATTTTATTAAATATATTTCCAAAAGCTCTATATAAATATGAATTAAATATACATATCAATAAAATCCAAAATAAAAGGAAGATAAGTATTGCTGATGTCAGCTGCTAATTTGGTACTAATGTTTTATTACATGGCTTGCATAGGAATTTGGACGAGTTAGTTTAGAAATTGATGTGACTATTCTTCATAATTGTAATAGACGTGTTCCTTAGTCTCAAAAATTGTAGACTGAAGGCACTATGAGAGAGAAAAGCAGTTTTATTTTAATATTATTTGCATGTAACATTGAAGAGTATGAAATCTTAAGCAACTATTGCCCATTGATTAAACCTTAAAATTTTTGGTGCTGGAAATATAGATGACTCTACACTTAGAACCATATATGGCTCTTTCAGAAAAGCCAAGTTTGAGACGCAACAGTCACGTCAGTTTTTACTCAGCTAATTGGAACTTTGGATGCAAAGGCATGCAGGGCCACTGGCTTCCAGGAACACTTGAAGACATTTGCACATATTCACAAATAGACTCATAAACACATAATAGAAAACGAAATCTGTTGAAGAGTAGATTCTGTTGAGAGTAGATGGAAGTTAATTACATAAAAAAATAACAATTCATAATGTAGAGCCTAAGAAATATCCACCCCTAAATAGGACATCTATAATATCATCTGTGTATTCAATGATTACAGGAAATTTTAGAAGAAAAGGGAAATAATTCCATGATTTTAAACACTTCAGGCTCTGGAGGACTGCAATGAAAGAGTGGTTTTTGGACATGACAAACCCAGAGTTTTCATCAGTTTGGGTTTCCTGCACAAGAGTTGCACAAGCCTATACCAATCAAGAATTCAGACAGAAGGTAGAAAGAGTCACAAGGTTCTTATTCCGAGATAAGAAACTGCATGCAGGTGGGTGTTGTTGAACGAAAAAAAAAATTAGTTTTCTTCATAGACAAGATAGGTATTAGTCCTGACGCCATGAGCATAAAGGCTCCATTAATTGAACTATATAGATTATATAACAACAAAGAAGATACAAAGAACTTGAGAGGGGAGATGAAAATAAGTTCCTGCAACATTGTGTGGGAAGGCTGGATATACTGAAAATGCATTGTACTCATGTATGATTTTCTAAAAAAAAATAAGAATAAAGTAAATGTAACTGTTTGCTTTAATGATACACTGCCATTATCTCGACATTATTAATATGTTCTTTCTTAAAAGCAAAACTTTATTTTTATTTTTCGCTGAACCTTTGCTATAAAAGTCTTTTCTGACAATCAGTTTAGAGAAATACATATCTTAATTCACTGATGTATCTTGGTCTTTAAGACAATGGCTATGTTTTAGAAGGCATTTGATTATTAGCTATTAAATTTACTGTGTTGTCTAGACTGATCTAAAAGCCCTTAAATATTTCATGACATGCAAAGAGATAAGTCCCTTCTTTTTCGTAGACTACTTTAGTAGAATGACTTTCAATTCTCTTTATTTAATTCAATAATCCTATAAAACTTTAGAAATATTAGCTCATTCTATTTTCTTTAATGATTCACTTTCTAATTGGTGCCTGTGTACTCTAATTTTCCAAAAGTCATGCTTTTAGATTTAATTTGTCTTCGTGTTGTATAAATTTTTATAGTACAATCATATACCAAGATTTTACTATTTATGTATTACCACTATCATATATACATGACATCAACCTATATATTCTGTACAAAAATTTAAACATTTTCACTTAACTTTTTGACTTAGATGATTTTAAGCACACATAATTAAAGCAATTGGAACTATATTTAATGACAATATGAACAGGTTATGGCTCACCATATATGCAAATACACTCAGATAGGCTTTTATTGCATTGTATCAGTATTATGTTGCATAGTTTTGTAGGAGACTATAGACCTGTTATTTTAAAGAAGCTTTCCTTAATTGAATTACGTTGTCTTGAAAATACACAATCAGAACATAATTATTTTTTGTAAGATTGATTTATTTTTTATTTTATGTATATTAATTTATGCATAATGTATATTGTGTATCAATATGCATACATAATTGACTTTGTGTGTAGGTTAGGCAAGAAGAAGGTATCTAATTCACTATAAATAAAGATATAGGTGGTTGTGACTCTCATATAGGTGTTGTGAATTGAAGCTGATTTCTCTGCAAAAAGTAGCAGGAGCTTTTAACTACTGAACCAATTCTGCCGTGATTATTTTTAAAATTTAATACTTACTCTTACAGGAAACCTTACATGTATGGGGAGAAATAAAAAACAAAAATAGGATGATATTTACCTCTACTTAGTTTATATGATCTAAATAATAACACAGTTTATGTCAATATTTATCTTTCTATTCATTTATTTGTCACCTATCTCTTTATCATCTCTATATTTCTGTCTATATCTATATAAGAAAGACTATAACACCCAGCACTCGGGAGGCAGAGGCAGGCGGATCTCTGTGAGTTCGAGACCAGCCTGGTCTACAGAGCTAGTTCCAGGGCAGGCTCCAAAACCACAGAGAAACCCTGTCTCGAAAAACCAAAAAAAAAAAAAAAAAAAAAAAAAAAAAAAAAAAAAAAAAAAAAAAAAAAAGAATTAGTTTAGCTAATCTAGGTAACCTTCAGCAGAACACCATAAGGTAGCCAGTTCAAAAACAAATATTGTTACTTCACAGCTTCAGGTATGAACTGTGTGAGATTACAATTCCAACAAAAATATATTCCTGATAATAATCTTATTATTATCTTGACTGTCTTTTGAAATGTCATTGTTTATGTGTTTATATTAATGTGGAAAAACACCAAAAAGCAATAATATCCATAAAAGAAATAGTAATGGCCGGGCGGTATTGGCGCATGCCTTTAATCCCAGCACTCAGGAGGCAGGGGCAGGCAGGTTTCTGGGAGTTCGAGGCCAGCCTGGTCTACAAGAGCTAGTTCCGGGACAGGCATCAAAGCTACAAAGAAACCCTGTCTCAAAAAAACCAAAAAAAAGAAAAAAGAAAAGAAATGATAATTAATTTCATATCTAATTAGCAATATTAAAACAGTTGTTTAGAGGTTTGTGAATTGTAATCAAGCTATCATGAAATGGAAGAAAAGTTCTACCGGTTTTACTTTTAATCATTGGTTCAGTCACTAAGTTTTCACGTTGACCATGAATTCATTTGCTAGCCCAGGATGGACTTGAACTCACCATACTGCTCCTTCAAACTCCCAAGTCATCGTGATTTGAAGCCCAATTCAAATGGTTGGGCAAAAATAGCTGTTAAATTATTCTCTAGCGTGTAAGAAGTAGATGAAATAATGAATAATTTAAGACATTTCAAAGTAATACTTTTCAAAAGTGTGTTAAAAAAGAGCACGTTGAATCAAAATCTAGAAAAAAAATTAAAGGATTAAACTGATAGGAATTGATTTTATTTTAGATAATTTAGAGGAGAGAGAAAGAGAGAGAGATAAAGAGAAAAAGAGAGAGGTTGCACTTCGATACATTCTCAGATAATCAAAATATATCCACAGACAAATCAAGGTTTAAGATAAGCTAAAATAAATTCATCAAATTTAGTGCCAAAACGACATGTACCTGGTGTGCAATATTTTGGTGTTCTCAAAAGAGAAAACTAGCAGAATAGGTACTTTAATTTAGAGCACATATTAAAACTTTATTTGATGTTAATTTTAAGTCTATAATATAGAACTTTAGTGAAACCAAAAAAATAGACAAACTTTAAGATGATTATTAAAACAATGATAAGCACACCAGGTTAAAAAGCTGCAAGAGGAGAAAATGGTCAATAAAGGAAGTAAAACAAGTCAAAGAATTTACAGTCTTGAAAACACTCACATATCAGAGGATAATGAAGCAAAAAATCTATTTAGTAGAACTGTGAAGTTAAAATGCTACAACCAGGAAAAAAAACATTCCTCAAAAACTAAATGAGAACAGGATGTTTTCTTAAATTCAAAGACACTTAGCCTCAGCCTCAGTAGCGCATCACAAAATATTATCCTCATTTCTCAATAATGTAGAGACAAGTAAACTGACCTGAGATTCTGAGCAAAAGATGATAAGAAAAAAGAGCAAGGCAATGGAATGCTTTAAACTAATACAAGATATTTAAAAGATGGCTTTAATATAAATGAGTCTGTCTCATTGGTAAACCCCTGGAACATCAGCACAACAGAGGAAAGAGGATTAAAATGAAGTCATCAGGCTTGGAGAATTTGTTTAAACAGTTAATTTTACACAATGAAAACTGTGACAAGTTACTGTTTTGAGAAAACAGGTAAAATGTCAAACAGTAATCCACACAAAAGTTAATAGAATGAAAATGTACTGTTTTGAGCTTATACTAATATGTTTTTGTCATATAATATTTATTAAGAAAAAATAATTAATTTAAAGTTAAATTTTATTAAATTTTAGAAAACATGTCTCAAAAGAGCACAGATAATTGAAAATAATTTTTCTAAAAGAAACAAAAATGCATAAAACTGTTTTATGAAAAAGTTTGATGATGTCATAAAATTTGCCCAATTAATTAAAAGAAAAATAAAGATTAACAAGGAAATAAAAGAAAATATGATAATCAAAAATAGCAGAGATTCATACAAAAATTATCTCATTAATTACCTAAATTTAAAAGTTCCAAATTATAATACAAATATAAGGTTAATAATATTTTAGTATTAAGATATATTTTTATCAAAAGTGTACACCAAAGACATATAAGTACTAGCATTTTGAAACTTAAAAGAAACCCTGTGTGTGATGTCAATAACTTGAAATCACTAGAGTTTTATTGAATATTTAAGAAATGAACAGTTGAACACTGAAAGAAAATAAACAAAACAGTTTTGAAATTCCTCAGATTATATTAAATCACTATATAGAGCATTGTTGAAAAAGGACACACAAGACCTACATATTGAATATACTAAAAATTCCTAAGGAAATTAAAACCTCTGTAACATCGAAGGTTATAAATGTAAGTGGGTCAGAATACTCAAAATGATTTAGATGTCAGAAGCATTCAAATTGAAGCACATGTTTAACTCAATTCCAGACTAAACAGTACAAACTTACTTATTCTTGCTTCCTAGTTGATTCTAAAGGTTATTAAAATGTCAGAGAGCTTGAGCAAGCAATGTTGGAAAAGAATAATAAGGTTTTACAACTCTCTACAAAACAAAAATGAAAATACCTTATTGCATTTTATTAAAAATCAAAGATGTATTTTACAATTCTACAGTCCAGAATATTTATAACAAAATAATTATTATTAAAAAATAAGTCAAGGCAATTCAATTTGGTAAAAACAATTTCTCAGTTTTGCTTGAAAAACATGAAAACCCACATAGAAAAATTAGACTGCCCTGTACTTCATAGCACATTGAAACACTAATCATAATTGTGTTGTATAGGGCCATTTGTTTGTTTTCCAGCCACCCAGACTCCCAAAATAATCACTCATAAACTATATTATTTAAATCACTAGGTTCTTATTTGCTAACTCTTACATCTTAATTTTACCCATTTCCATTAATCTGTGCATCACCACAAGTTCGTGGACTACCAGCAAAGTTTCAACACATCTGTCTACAGTGGCAACTCCATGGCTTCTCCTTGACTCTCCCTTTTTCCTCCCAGCAATCAGTTAGTTTTACCCAGATATCTCTATTCTGAATTCTGTAGGCCCAAGACAGTCTTTTTATTCACTTGGTATTCACAGCATACTGAGGGGACTCCCACATCAATATTGAAAAATAAAGCATTCAAGTAAAAAGTTTTCAGGATCTTTTTCACTTTCTGTTTAGCAAAGTCAAAAAATAAATGTTTTTCAAAAATATAAAAATCAAAAAAATCTTTGTCATGCATACAAAAGAGGTCAAGGACAGACTGAGACCACTTTGCAAATATTTTGAACAAAGAGGTGATACATGGAATGTGCAAGAAGTCCTTATCAATCAGTAATAAATCAAATTTATGTCAATAAAGATAACACTCTTGGAAATTAAGTAAATCATATCTAGAAAGAATGGTAGCTCAGAGATTAAGTGTACTTGTTTTTCCAAAGATCTGGTTCAGTTCCCAAGACATATATTGAAGCTTATCACCTATAAGTGATAAACTTATATCACATTCCAGGTGATCTGATGTTCTCTGTGGTTTCTGCAAGCAACACACTAGGCACATGGTACACACACAAACACACACACAAACACACACACACACAGACACAAACACGCACAGACACACACACAAAGAAAAAATCATGAATATACATAAAACAAAAGTAAAAAAATTAAAAAGAAAGGTATATCATCTTGTGTTTATGTCAAGTCTGCATTGCAAAATTAACAGACCAAAAATTATGAAATAATGGGTATTATATGGTGAAACCTATAGGAAATGAGACGATGGTTGTCCAAGGCAAAGAGGCTTTAGCTATTTAGGATGTGTCTGTAGAAGACACTCAGTATACAATACGGAAACTCTACGTACAGTAAGAGACCAAATGAACAAAAAATCTCAAGTGACAAAAATTTGTACCTACCGTAATAGATCAATTGAACAACAGTAGCAAAATCAATTAGCATGTGGGATAAGTTTGTTCATTAGCTTAAACATGGTAATCATTTCACCACGTATATGTATATTAAAGTCTTATATTAATCACTTTAAATTCACGTTTTATTATAAAAATTAAATCAATAATGCCAAAGTGTACTATGATAAAATATATTCTGATGAGAAGATATGTCAGTAATAATCATATATGAAATATCTTAACATAACACATCACAACATAATAACTGAAAAATTACTACCAACACACTGGACTTGTGGAAAGTAATGTGACTCGTGCTACCAACTGCAGGCAAGGCTGAAAATGCTAGAGTTTTCAAAGACTACTGCTGTGATTTCAAATGATATTCACGTTGGAAAACAAACCTTGGCATTCTGCATCTATAATTTATCCAAGAATAGTAAAAGCATATGCCCATTACAAGACTTCCATAAAAATGTTTGTAATACGATTTTGTATTTCCCAAACACAGAATATAGCCCATATGTCCATCAATAGGCAAACGAATAAACATCCTTGGGAATATCTACTCAAAAAGATACAGCTCAATAATTAAGGGATAAAATACTGAATGCATAAAGTATGCATATATTTCTGAAAAAATATGTTTTAAAAATTATTATTGGGAAGGTAACAAGCTAAGTGAGTCTCTTAATCCACTCACATATATTGCTGGAAATTATGAGACATTTTTGAGACAAAGTCTCACTCTCCACTCCACTGCAATGCAAGGCCGTGTATTGATTAAGCGGCCTTTGCACTTGTACTCTTCTACCTGGCTAATTGTGATTATAAATGACATTATTACACCTGGTACATTTTTTTTATTTTTGATCAAATAAGTTAAATAAGTAGTTAACTAGAAGAAGGACTTGAAAAGGCTTTTTCTTGAAAAATTATAAACAAGCCTTTATAAAATTTTGCTGTTTACATATACACTTTTCATTAATTTTATGTTTTTTGTAGATTATAGAGTATAATTTTCACTAATTTAAAATTAATATTAATTTCATATCCAATGTCTACAATAAAACTTTCAATATTTCAATAGTTTATATAAGTATTTGAGGTCACTCACATGCTAAATATCTTAATTTAGTTTGTGCTGCAATGCATATATATATCAAGATATCTCATATCCAGAATATAATTTCATGTGTCAATTAAATTACACTGTGATTATAACAAGTATCATTAGCTAAATAGACACTAGAAAGTTAAGATTATAAAGATGTTTTCTTAAAGTATTTATCAGGCATAAGATTCATCTGTATATTTGACATCATATGCAGACATCACTAATTTCTTATATTGAAAATCAAGTCCTTAATTTTTTTACTTTAAATTATTGAGTATAAATCAAATTCTTGCATCTGTGAGAACTCATCATCACCTTGAGGTGAACCACCAAAAGCAAAGCACTTGACCTTTGTCTGAACTCAAGGAGGCTTAGGTTTCAGGTACTCACTGAACCTAGAACATTAGCTTAAGAATCTTTGCCATTGTTCTCTCACCATTTTTTTACAGTTTTAAGTTTATTACAGCAAACTTCTATTACCTTGCAATGTCTAGTACTCCACATTGAAAGTAAGAAATGAGTCTTCAGCTCAAAGGATAAGCCACTGGAGCACAAGCCTTCTAGAATCCATCTTGGTAAGCCCTGAATCTTGTGAAAGTCACATTTTGTACTGAGAAGAAGAGAAATGATTGGGTGTTCCTATCATTGAAAAGAGAATGCGAGGCCATTCCTCAGCTCGAGTAGCTTTCCAGAATTTAATTTAGTCTGTGGACTTAGTAATACATGTCTGAAATGAATTCATTGTTTAAAAAATATTTTTCTCACTCTTATTTTTACTTTTTCCTTCTTTTTACTCACCTTTTTCATTTATTTTTCCATTAAGGAAGACTGAATAATATTAATGGGGAAAATAACCAGACACATAATTTTCTATTTCATGAAGTTCATTTATAAAGTCTATGTCTGTACAAGATTATGAATAATTGATTATTTAGGGCACTGGAGAGACTGTTCAGGGATTCAAAGAACTTACTCCTATAGAAGACCTAAGTTGAGTTCTCAGCATCCTCATCTGGAGGCTGACTATTCTCTGTAACTACAGTTTCAGAGATGTAACACACTCTTCTAGATTCTATGAGCACCCTCACACACTTCCTATTCCTTTCTCTCTCTCTAGCTCTCTCTCTACTTCTGTCTCCCTACTTCCTTCCACTCCCTCCCCCACACAAACACAAATACTTACAGAAATTAAAAAAGTAAAAGTAATTTAGTGTTGACTGGAGAAATGACTCAGCAGTTAAAAGTACATACTCTTCCTTTTGAGGATTTATGTTTGATATCTTGCATCCACATGTTAGGATACATCTGAATATAACTCCAGTTCCAGGTGATCCCTACTCTCTTCTATCTCATGACACTGTACTGCATATTGTAGACATATTGTAGACATGTAGACATGTGGTACAGTTAGATACATACAGACAAAAATACATACACCACGTAAAAGAAATTCTGAAATACAATAAATTGTCTTCAACACATTCATAAATACATGTATATTAAATTGGTAATTTCAACTTTGACTTATTCTCTTACTCAGACACCAAACATTATCCGAGTGCGCGCGCACACACACACACACACACACACACACACACACACACCCACATAGCTCCATATGGTTTTAGAGCACCAAACTAACCTGGGATAAACAGGTTTAAAAGAGTCCATCTGGGACTGGAGGTATGGCTCAGCAGCCGACTATTTCACTGGTCTGTTATGGAAAAGCGTCAGAGACTTGTTTTCAGAATACTGAAGAAATGAGTGGCATTTATTCTAGGCCAAAGTTACTCTAAACATTCATGCCCAAGTTCTACAACTGCATAGCCTGACAACAAGATCTAAACTAAGTGGAAAGACTAATCTTCAACACCTTTTTCTGTTATAAAATGATTTAACTATAGCTTTTCTTATAAGATGTTGACACTCTCATTTTTGTAGCAATTTATAAGAGGCCAGTAGATGACCTTTTGTACACACTTATGTATGACTTTGTCCACATTTTTCTCCTGCTTTCCAGACAGGATTTGGTAAGCTATAACCAATCTCCTAATTTCCTAATTTTAACTTTTAGGGCTCTTTCCCTGAGGCTTCATGACAGTCTTGCTGAAATAGAGCCAGTGCATCTCAGATGATCACACACAGGGTGGTCTGTCTGCTGCTCTCTCTTTCCAAACACCCGTGACTATGGGAAATTGTTTTGTGATGTGCTAGGAGCACCTTCTGTCCAAATGCCTGTGGCTTTCTGATGTCATCTCATCCTTCAGCAACTGCTTGGGACTTCCTTCTACAACCATTTCCACCTTTAGTCATATGAAAAAATCCCTACAGTTTACAAAGTCTTTCTTCTAGCCTGTTTGCCAAGTTATGCAGTTGAAGGGCATGGAGTTTATGATTTTCATTTGTGGAGTCTGAGCATGGTTTAGAAGCTCGGGGTTTAACAGCAAAGAGATACAAACTAATGCTTTTTGTAGTTAAAGAAATTCTCTCTTTTGATATGAAAATGAAAACACTTTTCTTCTAGATTTCCTTGTTATCTCTAGAAACATCTTAATGAGAAACAGTAGCAATTGAGAAGTCTGAGATTTTAGACTACTCACACTCCTATATGCATTTCATGATCTTTTACTCGGATTCTTTATAAGTAGTGGATTGCAACAAAACTTAGACAAATAAAGAAAACACATTCATTCACAGAATCACTGTGATTAACTTAACAAAGAACCAAAGTCAGAAGAACCATTCACAAAGCCAGACATGCAATAAGCTCTCCTGAATTCTTCTTGTTTATACCATAGTTCTGGTGTTAGAAATAAATAAATTGGTATATAAAATATGTTTATTTTCATAGTTTTATTCTTTTACTTTTTAAAGTTAAGATCATATTCTATATTTTCCGTGTACCAGAGAGATTTCAATGTCTTCACTGTTGAAGTGTATATTAATTTAAAGTATACTGTGATATTTCTTGGCTTTTAACACTTCAAGAAAGAACAGCAAAAGGTTTTTTTTTTCACAAAGTGTCTTTTAAGTTTTGTTTTGGGAATACATTATTTTCAACCAATGGAGTTGGTCAAAATCTTCCTGGGTACTGCTCATTGCGTATGAGCTGCAGGAACTTATTCATAAGTTGCTGCCACATTCAAATAAGATTTTACATTTTACCTTCTCAGGTATCTTACTAAGGGTATAGATTCTAACCCAATCAGCCTAATTTCACCACTCATTCTGTTATGTCCTAGAGTAGAAGGGAAAATTTGGGGATAACAATATTTTCTGGATCATAAGTGATGCATATTTTCCATGCCTTCATTTTTGCCATTTCAGGAAACTGAATCATACAGCTATGCAGTTGAAGGGGAGATATGCTTGGATAGCATACACCAGGAAATTCCTCAAAGTTCAGGCTAACAGAAAGATTAACTTCATGTTTTTTAGGTGGTTATTCAACTCTCTATTTCCCATAGCCAAGAGGATAACTATGCGTTTTTCCTTTGGTTCACCTTCTTCAACTCTCTAATTTTCTTATGAAATAGTAGTCCATCATTTATTACAAAAAACACATTCAATATTACATAGTAATATTTGAACCACCTTAGTATGCCATAACTACTTAATAAAGAATAGCTAAGAATGACTTAAATTTACATGGAAAAATAACGATTAGCTTCTAAAATAAGGAAATCTTATATGAACTTTTAAATAATGCTTGAAACTTTTTTCTGGTTCAAAACAACTAGAACTCTTATATGTTCTTTATTTTGAATATGCTCATGTGCTCTTTATACATGTTACTTACTACAATTGGACTATAAAGACAATAAATGTAAGCTGCATAAATAATGAACATATTATAAAAACTTAAACAGCAGGATCTGAGCACACAGTTCATGACAGAGCATGACCTTAGCTTGTGTTATTTCTTACATTTCATCAACACCAATATTACCCAGGAAGGAAGAAGAGATAGCGTGTCAGGGAGAGAAGCCAGCATGTGACTGGATGGTGTACATTTTGAAAATTTGAGGACAGCCTGAATGATTGAAACACTGAAAAACAAAGAGTTTTAAATCTGAGGAGGCTGAACATTTAAGCAGATTTTAGTTTTTCTTACAAGTAGCACAATGATTTTTATAGACAGTTTGTCAATATCAAATCAGGAGAAAAGGAGGAGACAAACTGAAAATATTAGAACAAAAGTGGAAGCAGACTAGATAGTAGTCTACATGTGAAAAGCAAGCGCAGTTTTTTATAAAAGCTGTGCAGGGAAATATATAGACTACAGTTCCTTTTGTCCTTCCGTTTGGTGTGACCTATTGAATGAGCTCTGATGAAATTTATTCCAAGAGGTTTGGTATGAGCTAGTATCTGGACTATTCATCAACTCATCAAGAATTTAGGTGTGGCTGAGTGCTGGTGTCACACGACTTTAATGCCAGCACTCGGGATGCAGAAGCATGTGGATCCCTGTGACTTCCAAGCCAGTTTGGCCTACAAGAGCTAATTCCAGGACGGGCTTCAAAGCTACAGAGAAACCTGTCTCTTAAAGCAAAACAACAACAGCAACAAATGAATTTAGGTAAGATGTAGTTACCCTGCATTCTTCTCATTCACCAACATTTTACACACTCAGGGCCATTTGTTATGTCATTCTAAGTAATTTCAGTGATAAAGATATTTAATGAATACAATACATAGGATTAGAGAATTGCTTGGTTGTACATATGAAAGCACACATATCTAAAAGGAATTTGTAATAAGCTCTGGAGACAGATAACTTGGGCAGATAATTTCTCACACTAACTTTATAACTATTAAACTAGGAATACATAAATGTCTCTGCATCATTTTCAAAATTTGCACATTGGAAGTACAGTAAATATTCATCTAAAATAGCCACGTATATAAATGTAATACCAGCAGTATTTTCAACATTTATTGCCTAGTTCCTATTGCCATTTATAATAAATATTAATATAGTACATGACACATTAGGTATTTGTATTCGTATTGTCTGATATTTTTGTCACTCTGTCTAAATATCAAGTAGAAAATTATTTAAAAAACACAAAACCTCTATTAACCTAAAATTTGAGGGGTTCTAACTCATCAAGATGAAGAACTCATACCAACATGAGTATGGAGTTATTGGTCCCATTGCTTTCGTAGACATGGAGCAGAATGCCAACAGAAGTAGGGGCCAACTACAAAGCCTGTCCTTAGTAACCAACATCATCAAACCAGGCTCAATATGACTTCATCAGCCTTTCAGCACAGTGTCACTAACTGGGGAGGAAAAGTTCAAACACAGGAGTCTGTGGAAGACATTGCATAATTATGTATAAGATTTATATCACTGTCAAAATATTGAAGTGCTTGGTTTATTGTAAAATTCATAGGATACTTTTCAGAGACTTGTGTTTGATGTACCATTAGACAATCAGACAAAGAAGACAAACAGGATGTTAAATTTTAGGGCAGATACCAGTGGATGCATGTGGGATGGAAGTATAATCATAGACTTTTTGTGATAATTAAGAGGTTTGAGTGGGTGAGAAGGCAGATGGCTATCAGTTTGCAGAGAGTGCAGAAAAAACGGAAAAGGCAGGCATATCCACCATCACAGAAGCCAAACATGGATAGTTAAAGACAAATAATCTTATATGGGTTAAAACAAGGTAAATCTCTAAATGTTTGCTCATAGCAGATTTTCAGTTTATCAAAAATATTTTCTTCCATTTTTGCGTTTTAATTTAGTAATTAGTGAATTTTATTTTTTTTCAGTTGCTTGTTTCATAAGAAGATTTTAAGTTATTCATCATTGTTAGCACAACATATTTTTTAAATATTTATTTATTATGTATACAATATGCTGCAGACCAGAAGAAGGCATTATAGATGGTTGTGAGCCACCATGTGGTTGCTGGGAATTGCACTCAGGACCCTTGGAAGAGCAGGCAATGCTCTTAACTTCTGAGCCAGCACAACATATTTTTATGCTGTCTTATATAGTCATGAAGCACTGTGAAACACTGTACTTTTTACAATTATTAAAGTTTTCTGTTTGCATCATTGCATACTGATAATTAATTCTGCGTTAAAAATTCATTCAGAACAAATGACTTAATGCTATTGTCAATAAAACATACCTATTAATTTTAGATAATAATAAAATTAGCAACTTCTGCCTACATTAAATAACTTTGTCTCCCAAAGTTACTAATATTTGAGAAATGTGTGCTAAAACCTCCCAATGTTTTTATCATTTATGTTTCCACATATGTTTCTGGTTAACATATTTTATTGGGAAAACCTTGCCTTCCAACAAAAAAAATCTCTTTTATTGCATCTTTTCATTTTCATTTCTATTAATGAAATTAATCTTCCGATCTGCATGCTCTGGTGGCATGACAATGTGTCTCAGATGCAGCTGGGCTCTTTAGCTTCCTTTAACTGCTCCCATCTGGGAGGGCCCCCCTGTTCTCTGCTAAGGAGGAGTTTCCCATGATCTCTCTCCTTTCAGTCTGATTTTCCTCTGTTGCTCTATCATCTCACGTGGGTGGGTCATCCACTCACTCTGAAGATCACACTTGGCTCTTTTTGTCACTCAATCTTTAGCGGGAAAAATAATTAAATTTCTGAGTGGATCCAGCTTCAAGACTACTGACGAGTCTGTCTTTTTACCTTAATAGAGGAAGGATGAAAAACGAAGGCCTGCAAAGCATGGATCAGAGAATGTGTATACCTAATGGTGACCGCCTTTCCAGAGTATGACACCCCTCCCATATTGGACAATAGTTTCCATTTGTAAGAGATAAAACCAAAGTCTTCTTCGTAAATGCTTGTAGACAAATTCCCTGTGAGAACTGCAGTCTGTCGGTTCCCTCCAGCAGCTCTTCTAGGGTTACTGTTCAGAGCAGAGTCAGCAGCCCACACTAGTTTGTCATCTTATTAAGAACTAAAGTCAATTTTGATATGCTGTAGAAATCAAATTCTTCAAAGTGACAAATTTGATATTTAAATCAGGCTATTGTAATAATCCTCAAGCAGATTGCATTGCAGGTGTCTAGAAAACTTTATAAATAACCTTTTCTAACAAGCAGTATGCCGTATATCATCCAAATGGGAAAGTATGTGTGTGTGTGTGTGCTTTAAAAAGTGCGTATTTTAACTTTAACTGGGAATTATGCATAAATACCGTGCTTAGAAACCAACTCTGGTTGAGGCCTGGATAATGTTCCATCTTTTTGGTTCTAGAATTTGACCTATGGTGTTTTCTACTTAGCTAATCTAGCTATTCAAACAAATTATTAAGAGCATATAAACTTCGAATTTTAAAAATTAGTGGAAGAACCCAAAGACATGGATATGGTTGTAATGATTCTCCTCTGAGCACAGCAGTTAAGGCGTGCCTGTAATATGAAATCAAGGAAAAATTACACAATGCAGACTTTCAGAAGAACTTCAAGAAAATGTATATTATACTGACAGATGGAGGCAGTGAATGGTAAAATGTCTTTAGAACTCTATCGTTATGCCAAATTGTCTAAAAATGAATAAGCACGAATTAGAAAATTTAGAACCATTGCTAGGACAAATGATATCTCACTTAAAGATAATACAGAGAGACAAAAATAGTCATTTCCTCTCCTTGATGGTTTCTGTCAAGATTACTGTTTGTAAATGGGAAAGATTTGAGAAAACATAAGAGGGAAAGAATTCAAATCTCAGGTATGTGAGGAATGTTTCATTAAATCACACCATTTCCTTCGACTTAGATTTATGTCCATTCAAATCACACAACTGCCAGTCTAATTACAAGCAACTACAAACTTATCCATGTAGATGAATAACATCTATCAGTGGGTCTTAGAATTCTACATCATCTCACACAAAAGACAGATGACAGGGAGAAACCATGACTTCTCATTACTGGCAGAATAGAAGCGTTAGAAAAAAGGGGATGATGGAAGGACAACCATCCACCAAATATGGTAGTGCTAAAAGGTTTCCTGTTTGAGTAAATTTCCAACTCAGTAAGAATTTGTTGAATGTCAGTCACAATCTTATGTTTTTTTTTTCAATGCTGCAAATAAATAGAGCACTATAAATGAAATCAATGAGGATGTCTCAGTGAGTGTTATACTATGGAATAAAACTGTGTCCCTGTGGTCACATTTTCAGAATAATTGAAGGCAGATGAAAATGTTCATCTCTTGATACAAATTATAAATGACTGACAGATCCCTACGTCAGGCTGTTATTACAGCGTTTAGTCCTTATGTCCACAGTGGGGGGATTTTAATTTTTTTCAGTTATTGTGGAAAGTTCATTAACATATCACATTCAGAGCACATACAAACAAGTTTATTAAAAATATTTTTCCATAATGCCTTACAGGAAGTTAGATTGTCTTAAGTTCAATTTCTCTATTAAAAATATAATCACTTTTTAATTGTTCTTGCATCAATTGACTAGAGTAGACTTCAGGCTAACTGTAGCTAAGGATGTGTCTCTATAGAGACTCTATAGTTCTTTTTCTATAGGTTTTCATGGGTATGCCTTTAACTCACAATAAGTATTTCTACATGTAGATTTTTTTCATCCCAGGTTTGTGATGACTGGCCATTTCAATTTGCATTGATTCATAAGTCCTCAAAGAATAATTTCCAATTTTTTAACCACCATTCAAAAATTATTTTATTGTCTTTTGAAGTGAGGAATTCTCTTGCCCTACCTGACTGAAACGTTAATGAACTAGAGATACATGTTTGTAGCACCCCAGTGATAGAACACTTATGAAGGCCAGACTAATGAATTGTTTCAAGTTTTAAAAACTTAGAGAAAGGGAGAGATATCTTTTTATAACTATGATAATTAATCAACGTCTCTGTACAAATTTTATTATTTATTGTCTTTTTTCATGTGTTATAACAATGTTTTTAGGCCTGAAAGTGATGCTAAGTCATGTAACTATTTGTATTGCTTCCACAACTCATTTAAATCAACCGTTAAAACATATTATAGCTTACAAATTTTCACAATGAATTTCTACCTAAATGAACCTTATTATGAGTGTATAATGTGGGATCTTTCTATGTATCCTTTTCAAAGAAGTTTATTTGATTTAACATGTGAAAAGGCCTAATTAAATGTTTTTATATTAATGACATTGTGACATTGCAAATTCTATTACGGAGTTCCTGTCTTTTGCTTCAACACAGGCAAACTGTGAAGACCATATGCTAAGTGAAATAAGCCACGAGAAGGTAAATAAATGCAATCTTTCTTCAGCTAGACACATAAATTAAATAAATAATCGAAACAAAATGGACACTGCAAGTTATTATAATGGGGACTGGACAGAAGAAGAGGTCATTGGATGTTGGGAGCTTTGATGCTTGGTTTAGATTAACATATGAACACTTGTCTAATGGGTCACCCTGAGACAAGACCCATAGAGACAGTCTTTACCTTGGCAAAAACCAGTGGACCTCAGTTAAGAATACTACTGAGACCAAACAGGCTGCAGGCTCTCTTCTCTCTCATTATATTGATGATTCTTCTGGTGTTTTTTAGTTTCACTTTGTCAGTCAAGCGTGGGATAGGTGTAATCATTCCCAGAAACTCTAGTTTTTTTTTTTTTTTCTCCAATATTTTCCTCTAATATTCTTTGGGGGAACTGATGCTTCTTGGGTTTCTTAGAGAGAGATTTAGGTGTATAAGACAAAGGAACAGTTCGAGAAATTTGAACTAACTATGCATGCAGTTTATGGAAAATGACTCATACTTCTGTAAACATGCCTTGTGAAGTTTGAACAATATTGTTGTTCTTGAGAATGTTGCCATGTTTATTACCTTTTAGCTTTGTAAGGTCAAGATGTACCTAGCGCAAAAGCAGGCCAAGTTAAAAATGCTGAGCATTGTTTTTGGTTTAAAAGTTATTTTGACTTAGAAGCTGGGAACAAACTAGTTTGTTTCTTCTGGAGGTTAATCCCAGAGGGTGGAGAAAACATGCTTTTTTTTTTTTTTTTTTTGATTTTCGAGACAGGGTTTCTCCGTAACTTTTGGTTCCTGTCCTGGAAGTAGCTCTTGTAGACCAGGCTGGCCTCAAACTCACAGAGATTCGCCTGCCTCTGCCTCCCGAGTGCTGGGATTAAAGGCGTGCGCCACCACCACCCGGCTTCGAGACAGGGTTTCTATGTGGCTTTGGAGCCTGTCCTGGAACTAGCTCTGTAGACCAGGTTGTCCTTGAACCCACAGAGATCCGCCTGCCTCTGCCTCCCGAGTGCTGGGATTAAAGTTGTGCGCCACCACCGACCGGCTTTGTTTTTTAATTATAAATAAAAATGTCTTGAGGTATTAAGGGTTGCCACTTGTGGTGAAACTCATCTGGTAGTCAGACAAATACTTCTTTGTGCTAACACCTTTTCCCTATCTCAGGACCTGAACCCTGAGATGGATCATAAACTGGATTTAATTTTATTTAAGAACCATAAAAACTTCTCAAAATATTTTATGAAACTCCATTTACAATTAACATCAATATACTTTATAGTTAAAATGTTATGATGGTAAATATGGTTTTAAAAAATGCCAAGGGATGTAATCGGGGGAGGGGGAGGGAAATGGGAGGTGGTGGCGGGGAGGAGGCAGAAATCCTCAATAAATAAATAAATTAAAAAAAATGCCAAAATAAAAATACATATGCCAATTAGCTTCAAGAGGTGTGTTAATAAAACAAAATGGAACTCAGTGTAATAAAAATGCCCAACTTCAATGGCTCATTCTGCCTCCAAAGATAGCATCTCTATCTTGTTACTAGGTCTCAGAATATTAAATATTAGGGGAAATGCATAATGAGACATTTGGATGTACTGTACAAAAAATTATTTTAGCATATATCTTCTAATTTTGTTAAAACTAATGTGTAAAGACATTTTTAATTCATCAATGCATATATAACATTGTATGAGTTTATTTGTCCATAATAAATATCATAATATTATTTTATGTATATGTAGCAAAAAATATTACATTAAACTATTATTTCATGTGCGATAAAAGCCTTACAGATATAAGTAACATAATATGATGTGATTGTAAAAAGATCTGTTAACATAACTTGAGACTCAATGTTTTTCAAATAAATTTAATCTGCAAATAAATTTCAAAGGATATTCATCATCTTCTAAAAAAGGAAAAAATGCTTATCACTCATAACTGGACAATTTAGAAATATTTATCAGAAATACATGATAAATTAATTTAGATCTCAAAATTTTGTGAAATTCTTTCAGTGGCTTATCAAGTGTTACTAGTTTATGCCCAAATACAAATATCTAAGATCCCAACACATAACTTGTACAGATGGCATCAAGAGAGTTTTCGAGTGTGTGACCTTATTACAGTTTTGCAGTCATGAAAGTTTATAGATCTGTTTTCTTATCTAACCATCTTTGAACCAGATTTAGTGGAATTGCTCAGCAAATAGTTTAACCCTCCTCACAATCAATGATGATTTGGAAGCTTAGAGCAGTAGCCTTCCCTTTATCAATCAAACCCAGGCAGTCCTATGAAATTAAATGCAATGAGATATGATGATATTTTCAAAAGTAAAGAAATTGCCTTCTATTTTTAATTCCACTACTATTAGAATGTTTTTTAAATATCTAAATATTTTACCAGTGTTTTCAATAACTTTTATTTCATGTAATAGTTGAAAACAAATGGCATTGTCTCAGAAAGTTGTAGAATGAACAGTGCTTTGCAACTCATCTTTATAAATTTAGTGATATTAATATTCATGGCTACATTGAAATGACGTGTTTTATATCATTATGATACGTGATACGTAGACCGTAAATCTTTTGTAGTTTTTGTTATTTGGTTATGTTCTTTGACAATTTTTTTCAATTACATACTGCATTGTTTTCACTTCCCTACCACACTCTCATTCACTTTTCTTCTTTGCAGATATCTTTGCTTTCTCACACTTCACCTTATCTTACATCTCCATGTAGGTATAAATACTTACTATGACATACTCTTTGTAACAAACATCATCTGTTTGACAATGAGCATCATGATCTAAATATAACATTTCTCAACAAATTCCCTTCCCTTTTTCCTCTTGCTGTTACATTCGCTTTGTTCTCTCCTTTCAAGTGTTTCATGAGGTCTATTTCACTATTATAAATGTCCTATTTAGGGCTAAGCACTCAGCTTTCATTTTTACTAAGTATCTAGAGTTTCCATGTGTATCTGTGTTCATAACATTCACTTCAAAGAGAAGTTTCTCTGATTAAGGATCAATGTTTGTTGAGGGGTTGGTCCACCAACTGAGGTAGTGTGCTTGTTCTAATGGGAGCTCACTAAATCCATCTGGACCGGGTCTGAATGAGCATGTGATCAAACCAGACTCTCTGATTGTGGCTGACAATGGGGGCTGACTGAGAAGTCATTGATAAAGGCACTGGGAATTGTTTTTGCAGCATGTTCTGGCTTTTTCGGACCCTAGTCTATATGGATGCAGAGCTCCCTAGGCCTGGATATAGTGGGGAGGGCCTTGGACTTCCCACAGGGCAGGGTTCCCTGCCCTCTCTCAAGCAGGGTGTGAGAGGGAGGAGGGGGTGTGTGGTGTGTGGGAGCGGGAGGGGATTGGGAGAAGGGAAGGAAGTGTAAATAATTGAATGGAAAAATAATAATAATAATTAAAAAAAGAAATTAAAATATATATAAGAAAATGAATATAAATATTACTGTTGCAATGGATGTCATACTAATTTGGCTAAATAGTAGTAGTTAGTTGTTACGAAGATTGTGATCTACGCAGTTACATGATTATTGAGTATGCTTACTTGTCTTCACTTCTTTGCACTGCTTCGCCAATCCAAACTGAAAATATCAAATTAATGGTCACTGTCACAACAGTGACCATCTCTCACTTGGTAGATTCACACTGTGCTCCACGAAGTTTGTAACCAGGTGTGTCTATTGATGTTTCTATCCCTTCCACCCATCTTTCCTTACTGGGAAAACTATCCAACAGGGAAGAAGCATCTAGCGTATTTCCAACTTATTCCCTCTATATCATCCTACAATGATATATAGTGTTCTTAACAAAAGGTCCATATAATACAGTTCCGCTGGGCAACCACACTCATTAATTTTTTTTATATTTAATCTTCTCTTATACATTACATCCCAACCACAGTTTCCCCTTCCTCTACTACCAATTTGTTAGTGTGTGCTACGTATACAAGTATGCTTTTGTAATATAGAGTTTATGGAATTCTCCATTAAGAAAACAATGTGTTCAGTTTGACTAAACCACAAGTTATAGAAAAATATCTGTAGATATTTGAGAGAAATGAATAAGAACAGATTACAGGACATTTAAAAACATAAAAATATTAATTTTAATGATAAAACTGAAAAAGATTCATATAGTGATAATATTAAGAATTTGATTTTATTCTAAATAACTTCATGTTTTTGATAACCCATTGATTTAAACCATTAATTTAATCATAAATTTAAAATATTTTGAGAAAATTTATTTTAATATTTGCAAACACAAACTGTAGAATATTATGTAACATTTTCATATCTACTACAAAGTTTGATTTTATATTGCAGTATTTACCATTAAGTCTATTTGAAGCATATAATTTGGTTGTATTTAAGTAAAATAATTGCAAAGGAGAGACGTGATTTAGAATTATAGCTAGGCAAACTAATCTATGATCTTACAGAAAACTAAATTCATGCCAATTATTTCTCAAAACCTTATATTCACTGAAATTACTGATTTCTGTTAACTGCTCCATACAAAACTAATTCTTCATCTATTTCAGGGGCTTCTCATTCTTTCAGACGAAGGACACAAGTATATTTACCTTTTAAGCTATAGCAGAAAAATATAAGTGAAATCTTATAAAGTCAAGGCTATATAACATACCAATATAATATGTTTTATCCCATATATTTTCCAAGAAGCATGAAATTCTCTTTTTAATATATTTCTCTACTGTAAACAAAAAGTACTTTATGTCAGGGTGATTCAAGCAGCTCATAATGCCAATGGTTTAAGCAAATAAAACTCAATAACAAAGAACAAGAAATTCTTAAAGAAAATAATTGAAGTTCTTTGAATAAAATGTGGAACAAAGTCAAAAACTATGAAAGGGATTTTTTTCATAGAAATTAGAATGAAGAATCTGGAAGTAAACAGATCAATCAAAACTCATTTTCTAATTGAAAGTAAATGTGACAAATGAAGGACTCACGCATGGTTCCTAAAAAAAATTCTAAAAAGAAAAGAAAATCAAAACTTCCTAGAAACATACAAAAGAACTGCCAACCCCAAACTGTCAAATACCATGACAAAAATCTTTGGAACTAAAATTGAAGGAGAATGTGTGACAAGCTTGCAGAATAAAAACGGTTTACACAGTGAACTTTCCTTCTCTCTGGTATATTTCTAATCAGATGAGAAAAAGTTAAATATTGACATTATTCTGACTATCCGTCATTTTATCCAGCTGTCTTAGATATCTTTCAGGTCATTAAAAAGATGCTACAAATCCATGGGAATGCCAGGACAGGTTAAAGATTCTTTAGCTCTGTCACTATAGATGGCTAACAAAATTTACAGATAAAGAAAGTTTATCTCCTAGACAAAATTTTTGTTTGAAGTTTTATTCAACTTACAGTGGTAACAACAGAAGTTATCAGAACACAGGGTGAAGACGAAATAAGAGAATTTAGCTAACTGCTTCTCCTGGCATTTTAGAAGAGTATTAATAAAACTCAAGAAGAAGCAAGGAAGATATTTGGAAGTTTGTCTACTACTCTCTGTAGTTGTATACCACTAAATAAGAAATATGAGTATACTTTTTATAAGAACTTGCTTTGTGATGGCAAATTCAAAATAAAAATGGGATTTCATTTGCCCTCCTTTTTTTTACATGCACATCAGAGTTTATTGAAGAATCAGTCACAATAGTTATCATATAAACCATATTAAATGTCTAACAGCACAGAAATGACTGAAGAAAATGTACATTTGTATAAAGCAAAGTTTTTCAACCGTAAAAAGACAAATCTATGTAAAATTAGGTGAGAAACTTCAATAAGCCCCCTTTCCCTTTCAAGGGAATTTTTACAATATAAACCCTGCAATTAAAGAGTCTCTCTGTCTCTTTGATATGTTTTGTAATTCTTTTATATAAGACTCTGTTTTGGAATCTCCTAGCTAGATTTAAAAGGCAGGCCATTCATATCATGTTACTGAAATGGTATTATCAAAGAAATTTATTGTTCTCCTATTGCCCAGTACTGGGGAAATTAAGAACTAAACATGAGAGAAAAGATTAATCATAAAGTTTCAAATCATCATAAAGATAAGCAGACATTTGTTTCCCTAAATAAGGTAAATTCACAAACACTGATGATAATCACACCATTCTGACAGATAATCTGGCGGAAGACGTATTTATGATTGACAGTTCTGTAAAGTCATTCTAAACTGAGAACCAGTAATCCATTACTTGAAAACATGTTAATAATAAATAGTATACGCCTAGCATTAAAGAATTTCTCTTTATGTGTAGTTTCATTTTCTTCTGGATGTGGTCTAAAATATTATATGGAAAATGACATAAGAAGATAATTCACAAATATTAAATAGAGTTATTATGTCATTTTACTATGAATCTTCTATTTTGCTATCAGGTGACTTATAAACAATTGTTTGGCCTGATCTTTAAAATATATTTAATATATTTATGTTTTCATTTGAAAAATAAAATATATTTTATTATGTTTTTACAATTCCTTTGTATGTGGCATTGACTTTGGCTCCCCGAAGATGTGGTTATCTATGGTACAAGAGGTGATGTAGTTCTTATGTCTTTTAATAGGTTTCCTGTGCTATACATCATATTTTTTTAAGAATAAAAGTTTTATCTCTTTTTAGATCTTTGTAAAGATGTTTTCAGTGTTGGCAGGTGATTTAGATTTAGTCATATTCTCCAGCATTGTGACTACACATTTGCAATAATGTGTTTTTAAAAGCTTAATTAAAGTAACTTTGTCTTCTCGAGTGCATATTACTATACCTCGTCTGAGTTATTTTCATCACATGTCTTTAGGACTCATTAGAAATCATAAGGAAACAGCATTTGAGAAGTTTCCTGTCTACCCGCAATAATAACAGATCAGAAAACACTTTCTTAAAACTGTAGACCAGGACAATAGCTCTTTTCCTTTCTGCTTCATACATAAATTTTGTTTCTTAGTTATCATTTCTTATTTTCCTCCTAGATCATGAAAGGAGAAGATATTGGGAGAATTACTCAAATTGATAATGAGGACAGCATAAATTATAAATGGATGTGGACCTGAAAAAAAGTCTAACTCCAAAAGCATAGATTTTATTTTAGATTGGAATGAAGGGAGATGTTTCTGTAAGATGGTAACTCATATCTACATAGTAATGGTGTTCATCTACTGGGAAATATAGACTTGGGAGTATGCCCTGATGTATATACTTGTGGAACACGAACACTCTATTTCAGTTCTACTGCAGATGGAGTAAAGGGACTGCAAAAGGAAATGAACATAAGTGAGTTAAGCCATTTATACACCCAATGCCATCCTGTAGCTTGTTCATGTGCCATATAAGAATAATATGGTAAGATGCTTTTTTAATACTCACACTAGGCAGAAAAGTTGAGTCAGGAAGTGTCCCTCTTTTAAGACCCTTGGAAGTCAAGACACCAGATTACCTTCTCTAATGTGAATGCCATGAATTAAAGCAATGCACTGCCATTTATATAAGATGAAACTAAGCCATGCTTGGGGACTGAATATTCAGGAAGCAGCAGCTGTTCCTAAAGGAAGTGGAAAGAATTCCATAGGCATGAAGGAAGGAAAAGGCAGGAAAGAATCCAGAATACTGATGAAACAAACACTTGTATTTTGAACTGATTTAAGAAACAAAAAGCTATAAATTAATCAGTACTCAGTAGGAAGTTTACCCAAGAAAAAGTATTTGTTTTCTTTAAATCTCTGCTGATTATCATGTGATTAGAAATGGTTTGCTGAATTCAGAGAAATGCAGAGGGGTAGCATGGGATTTTGAAAGACTCAAATTACAGAATACAACTTAGCAAATAGTATTTGTACGTGTTCAGCATGTATTAATGTTTCTTGGAA
>NW_004949100.1:50451-78515 GCF_000317375.1 Microtus ochrogaster | reverse complement strand
AATAAATATTTCATAAAATTAAATAATTTTGAATATTTAAATTATAAAAAGGCGATCTACTAATGTTTAGTTAAGTGCATACTTCCTTTAATTTAGAATATAGTAAGATAATTTTATTATGAGAAATAACTGCATTTTCTTGTTAGATATCAATGTGAGCTAAATGTTGAAGATGCAGAAAATAGAGTAATACATATTACAATTTAAATTATTAAAAATGGAGTTTTTAGAAATATTCTGTCATTTAAAATGCAATTAATTTTTTTCTGTATGTCCTTAACTTAGTTTTTACACTATACATTTTGAAGTAGTAACTGTTCTGTCTGGTTCTCTCTTCCACAACATTTTTGATATCGCATACTTTTTTTTCATTACTAAACTTACATGAACAACAATTAATTATATATATTAAGCAGTTTCTTCATTTACATTCACTGCTGTTGAATTTATCCCTCAGAAGATCTGAATTATGTTGAGAGATAATTAATGTATAATGATAAAGAAAAGGGGTGTTAAAGTTTATTATACATTGACAATAACATAAAAAATGATTATGTATGAAAATCTAACCACAGTCACCATTGCTGCCTTTCTAAGTCTCTCTAGATAAATGTTTTTGAGAAAGAAAAGTACCATAAGAACAGTAGAAACCTAACCAATTGATTTTTCAGAGGCTACTAGCATGACTCTGAGCTGTTAAATTGCATTCTGTGTTGCAGAGTGTGGTAGAACAATGAATGAATAAAAATTAAGTAAATACAAAATAAATAAATAGCCACTGTCTGGATGGATTATACAAACAAGCAAACAAAAAACCCAAAAGCAAAGACTAATTCCGAAACTTTTGTGATGACTGAATTGTTTGATGGATCTTATGTTTTGAAAACCTTTTTTTTTTTTGCACTTTAAACTGTGATGCTATTCATTTCATAACAGATGGAAGTGAACCTCATTCTTTGAACAACGTTACCAATGAATATTCTCCTTCATGTTTGTGTCTTTACTCCCTCCCAAACCTCAGAATTATCAAGGCATTGAATAAAGTAGTTACGATAGGTGAATCATAATAACCAAGTGAAGGTGAATGAGAAGAGAAAATTGCTTCTTTTGATATAGGTTGAATCAAATAGCCTAGGATTTTTGTAACCAAGGAAAACCATTTATCTAAATATTGAAAGCACCAGGCTTAGTTAAAGATCGATAATTGTCAATGTGGATTTTACTTGTGGCTTTGCAATGAAAGAAAATGGCAATAATGGATGGAACCCCCCTCCCATTTTGGAGGGATGGATTGCTTCCAAATTCTAAATTAACACATCTGTCGAGTGTCATAAAATGCAATGGTTGTGATGGTCTGCAGCTGTGAAGAAAATCCCATAACAAGCAATGAGGGCACATTTAGAGAAAATGATAGAAAAAATAGAAATGGGGATGTGGACAACAGAGCTCACTGGTTGGAATTTAATACTGCAGCAAATCTTGGCCTGGATGATGTCACATTTTTGTTGCTGTTTAGTTTAAAATGAAATCTTGTCATGAATCACACCCAGTTTTTTAAATTACAGTGAGTAGAGCACATGCATTAGAGTCTATACAAATCCTGCAGTTTACTACAGGAGTTATCTTGGGTAGTGTTTACATAAGTAACTACCATGGATCCATAAAGATTGCTCATCAGTGTTTCATTCAGGACAATTCAGAGAAGTCAGTTTACAAGGAGGACTAGTGATAAGACCCACTTTATGACCACATAAGAAATAGTTCCATCTCCAAGGTTGTGTTCCTATGACTGTCCATTTTACAAGTAGAAATAATGAATAATATCCCCAGTTACCCAAACATATATTATCGTGAAGATGGAAAAATATGTTTTTTTTTAAAGATTTATTTATTTATTATGTATACAACATTCTGCCTCGATGTATGCCCACACACCAGAGGAGGGCGCCAGATCTCAGTACAGATGGTTGTGAGCCACCATGTGGTTGCTGGGAATTGAACTCAAGACCTCTGAAAGAGCAGCCAGTGCTCTCAACCTCTGAGCCATCTCTCCAGCCCCGGAAAAATATGTTTTATATGTAATTAAAGTTGACAATGGTATTAAGAAGAGGTGATCTAAAATAATCTGATTGAGTCTGGTTTAGTTAGTTGACAGTAACTTTGAGCAGAACTGAGAGAGGAAGCTCCTTCTACAGAGAGCAGCTTCAGTCTCTTCATAGATTTCGTATGCATTTCTTCCACCATGCCTGATGGATTTCAGACTATACTAAACAATCCCTATGATTGTTTAGGCCAAATTCTTACTATCCTTCTCTTAATAATGCCTCCCTCCATGTTCTGTTTCTCAGGGTGAGCCTTAATGGTTAATACTCCACCTCATTTGCCTATAATCACAGCTATCAAGCGCACTCTCATAGCATGATCAAAACCTGGATAAGAAAGTGCATTTTAACTTATTTGATTTTCTTCAAAGCTGTCCGATTCAATCAGGATATTGCCTAGGCCAACAAGTTCCATCAATAAGTTATACTCAGCAAGTTTATTTTGAGACTACCCCAGAGTATGATACACTTCTCCAAGTTCATTTTCCACACAGTTTTGGCATGCTTATTTTTATTATTTCTGATTTTACTGATGAAGCATGCAGAATCAGCACTGAATGCTTATGGCAGACCGAACAATAGATACCATTATTTAGAAAGGTTTTACTTTTTCTTTGATACCACACTTTGTTTACGCTACCAAAGAATAAGGTCTTCTTTGTCAGTAGCTGAACTGGCTTCTTGAGTCTTCAGCTTCTCTTTGGCATTATACACAACCCCTGCTTCTTCCAGCTGAATCCTAATACACTGAAAGAATAAACGTGATAAAAGTTTGATAGTAGTAGATAAAACTAGGAGTCAAGCTTGCTTGTTATCCTCATCAAGTTTTCTTAATTCTTTCTTTTTCTGGATCTATTTCTGTGAATGACAAATTCTTTATATTTCCTTTTGGTCATACATGTCCCCATCTTACCCTTGTCTTCCTCTCAATTCTCCTCTTATCTCTTGTATCTCTTCTTTTTTTTAATTTTTATTTATTTATTAATTTTTGATTTTTGAGACAGGGTTTCTTCATAGCTTTTTGGTTCCTTGTCCTGGAACTAGCTCTTGTAGACCAGGCTGGCCTCGAACTCACAGAGATCAGCCTGCCTCTGCCTCCCGAGTGCTGGGATTAAAGGTGTGCGCCACCACCGCCCGGCTCCTCTTATCTCTTATATCTTTGCTTATGGATCAGTTATCTGCCACTACTCTCTTCGATCTGTTCCTTAGCTTTTATTTTCTTTTGTATCATGGGATTATTATGGCATTTTATTTCCTCACAGCATGAGTAGTTAAGAGAATGGGTTATGTCCAGACTCATATGCTCCAATTATAGATCTGCACTAAACATCTGTGTGACCTAAGGCAAATGTTTCACTTCTATTCTATTCAATAATACGTGTATTGAAATTTCCTTTAGTGTTGGGATATGTTAAGAAACACAAGATATAAAACGCCTGCAAAAGGAATGTAAAGGTATCCTCCTCCTCCTCCACTAATTAAAATGCATATTCCATTCCAAAAAATAAGAACCTTATTTTCATTTACATGAATATTTCCAACGCTCACTTATTTTCTTTCAGGTGATTTCTACGTATTTTATTTTTCATTCTCTTCATTTCGCCTCTTGAGTTCTCTGTCATTCCTTTCTTCTGATTCTACCTCAAATTCTTTTAGTGTAACTGTTTTTGGGAGGCTGCTTGCTTGTTTCCTGGATGCCCAGAACTAAAAAATAAACACACAGATAGTATGTTATTTAAAACACTGCCTGGCCCATTAGCTCTAGCTTCTTATTTGCTAACTCTTACATCTTAATTTAACCCATCTCTATTTATCTGTGTATCACCACGAGGTTGAGGCCTACCAGCAAAGTTCCAGTATGTTTGTCTCTGGCAGTGGCTCCATGGTTTCTCTCTGACTTGGCCTCCTTTCTCCCAGAATGCCTTGCCAAATAAGGTACCTGTACAGAGCCATGGGGCAAACACAGACAAAAATAATGGGCTAATATAAGTTATAAGAGGTAATATGAAACCTGAACTAATAGGCCAATCAGTTTATAATTAATGTAGGGCCTCTGTGTGTTTCTGTAGAAGTGAAGAGCTGCAGGACTGGGTGTGACAGAAACCCTTGTCAACATAGAACCACCACCAGACACTGAAGAAAGTATGGAATTTGACTATGCTATCTGAAATCAATAGCAGTCTAAATGTAGGATGTAATATTATTTTTGATCATTGGAATTTTACTTTTAGGAGGAAAAGTGCTTCCTTTGCTTGGAATCTGCTTGTTTCTTAGGATTATTTGGGTTACCTTATATGCTTTTGTCTTTGAAACAGGGTCTCACTGTATATTACTGTACAGTTTTGCTGGCCTGGAAGTTTTTATTCTGAACTCAGAATTAATGTCTTCTGAATTCTGGGCTTAAATGCATTTTCCACCATGCCTAGCCAAGAAGGAAATTTTTAACTGTTAGACACTCAAAGGTATGTTTTTATGTGTCATAATCTAACATATTTTATCATCACAGTGATTAATTTAGTACTTTTTAAATAATTGATGCTGTCACACATCACTTAAAATTAGGACCTCTTCTAAGAAATGAGTCATGCCATGATATGTGTTCATTTGAACACCATAGAGTGTATGTACACTAACTTAGGCTGTATAGCTTATTGCTCTGCCAGATTTATTCCACTAGACTGCTTTGGTTTGCTCTGTTATAATGCCCATGCCTGATTTGTTCTGGAAAGTAATTTTACATTGCAAACAGCTTATTTAGAGTTTCCTACAGTCTTCAACAACCTTCATATCAAAGCTCTTGTACACTCAATTTTCACATCATGTAATGAATAACAATTTTTCAGTCTTTTAAATACCTCAGAGCTAGCATTTTCACCAGCAATGCAAAATCATTTTTTTTTTGCTTTCTATAATGGTTATGATTGTCATAATGTTAAGACAGATGCGTGATGAGCCATGGTCATCTTTAATACATTCTTGAAATGTCATTCATCTCATTGTCATCAATACTACATATCTTTCCTTCAGAATTTTTAAATTTTACATTTTAAAAGCGAGTAGTAATTTAAAAATTAAAGGGCCCAGTATGGTAATACAATGAATACATACAAGGGTTGTTTAGTGCCTGTCACCATTTAGTGCTTATGCTCCAACCTCACACCTATGATGGAGGACACATGCTTGATGAGTAAGTATGAACAACCCATGATCATACGATTGTAGTATTTGATAACTTGACGTTCACTATTCTATTATTTACTGTGGCATCTTATTACCAATATTATTAACATTTACATATACAAGTAATGGTAGCATGAATTTAAATCAAGCACAAGAGAAAATGGAACAATGAGGAGATTTGTATATACCAAATGTATGAAGTTGTAACCAGTGTGATCGGGCACACTGCTCAATAGTAAACACTTTCAAAAGTTGAAAAACTGCACTCTGAATATTTCTAAACATAATAGCATAGTAAAATCACATGACAATAGTATTAAAAATTAAACTCTGATGGTTGGGCCATCTAGAACAGACATTCTATAACCTGTGCGCTGTAGGTTTCCAGTTGTCATAAGTTGTCACCCATGCTAGAGTGGGTTTTTGGTGATGTAGCTTCTTTTGAGTAACTTTTCCTCCTTTAAGTAGCCCCTCACCCATACTTCTGTAAGTATCCCCTGTCCATTTTATTGTTTCTTATTGAGTTTTGGGAATCCTTACTTTGATCTGCTATTGATTCCCTTTTTGAGTAAAGAAGACAATTGCTCACATTTTTCCTGAAACAGTATTGAAAATGCTTTAACTTTTTATCCATTTTTCAAAAGACATATTGAATTTTTCAATACCCTACCAATCACAGTTACTTAACTAGTCTATCATGTCTTTTGAGTTGTTTCATAGTTTTAGAGTCATCAACCTAGGTCTTATGTTCAATAATAAATTTTCACATACACATTGATTTTCAAAATTATAGAATTTTATTGATTATTACATTATTGCAGTGGAGAAAAACTTGATGCTATTTTATCCAAACTTTTTTTTATTTTAGAAACAAAATATTTTTATATACTCTAGAATTCTATGAACTGGGATTCCATGAAGTAAAATTGACAAGTCTATAAAATTGAGTCTGTCCATTAACACTGAACTGCTTCCCTAAGTTTTCCTTAACTGCCTCATGGGTGAATAACAATGATCAGGTATAGTGGTATAGCCTCTAAATGTCAAGTATTCATGGAAAATAAATAAAATATTTTCTAGATAAGGACCTATCCTCAGTTCGAAAATGATTTATGTAATGTATACCCTGAATTTATAATGTAAGTAATTGCAAATTCTACACTATTAACTAACTGTAGACTGAATAAAATTATGGACTCTTTCTATAATATTACTATGATTATCTTACATTACCTAGTGTATGAAAATTTTGAATTAAAGCCAGGTGGTGGTGGCACACACCTTTAATTCCAGTACATAGGAGGCAGAGGCAGGCAGATCTCTGTGAGTTCAAGGCCAGCCTGGTCTACAAGAGCTAGTTTTCCAGGACAGGCTCCAAAGATACAGAGAAACCCTGTCTTGAAAAACAAACAAAAAATTGAATTAAATGATAGTTAATATTTTTTCTAACTTTAATTTATTTTATGGCATTCAAATCACACACACAAATATATGTGTGTGTGTGACTAGGTGCAAAGAAAATCATATTTTTTCAACATGGAATTGTGGAATAATATAACAACTTAAGAAATTTCACTCAGTAGCTTTTCAAACATATATCAATTATAATAACAATCTAAACTTATAGGATTCTTGCTTTGAAATTACAAACATTCATGTTTAGAAAATGAGAAAGAACACTTTAAGGTTGATTAACATATATGTAGGTAGACAGATATATAATAGGTTGATAGCCATTAAAATAGGTATTCCTTTTTTAATTAAATGATTGCCAAAATTACTGGCTGTCAGAGATAACTACTCTCTAGAGATTATTGTCAAAAGATGTGGCTAATAGCCAGACCTTGTATTTCCTGTATTTCAGTAATAGAGAAGTAGATATGTTTCTGCCCCAAACAAAATCTATGGATCCAACTAAGATTACAGTTCCTTTGTGGAGATAACATTGGATTCCACCCAGGGAGTCATTTGACTACAGAATGTTTTGTTCTAGGGTGTGAGAGTGAATTGCTTTGTTCTAGTAACAAAATGTTTAACTATAAATGTAGCCTGTGATCTTCAATTGGTATATTCATTTCCTTGTATCATATTAATGCAGTTTTTTGTCTTATTCAGACCCTTTGTAGTCAGGGGTATTTTAAGCAATTAGAAATTTAACATGAGTGAAATCCAGTACTCACTGGAACTCCCTCCTGATACTATCTTATGTTGCTCCATTTTATTATTTTCATTCTCATCTTCATATTCTTTAATAATATTTTCTAAATTTCCATGCCTCTCCCTGGGCAAGAGGTATTTTGTATGTTGAGGTTGGTCCCCAACAGATGTATTAGTTATTTTTTTATTACTGAGATAAAATGGCATGAGCAAAACAACATATAGAAGAAGGAGTTTATTGGGTTCTTAAGGTTTCAGAAGGTTAGATTTCATAATAATCATTTTGATAGGGAGCATGACAGTAGGCAAATATAGTAATGGGACAGAGCTGAAAGTCTGATTCCTAATCTACAAACAATAAGCACAAAAAATACCCTGAAATAAATCCATTGTTATAAATCTTCACCCCATAATCCTCTGTGAATAGCCAAAAAAGGCGATCAAGTATTCAAATGTTTATGACTTAAGCAAGACACATCTCATCCAAACTTTCATACTTAATCAGAAGGTACAGGACCAACACTAGTTCAGTTCACATACTATAACTTCTGATAGCATTTCCATTGTTGATAATGCTCAGTGATATAACATAAGTATGTCAATAATATTCATTGAATTTTATTTCACTATCAAACCTGAAGGATTATTATTTTTGTTATATTAAAACTGTATTCCAATTTGAATACTTGTTAAATTTTACATCTCTTCATAGAAAGTCTTACATTGCTTCTGAAAATTTTTAAACTTTCGCAAAACTACTTAGCAAATTTAATATTATAAAACAATAGCCATTTTACATGGTTTTTACTCAATCATACTTGGAATAAAAAGCCAGTGTTTTTTCCCCATTTTGTGGATATATTTTTCTTCTGTTCTCCATATATAAGAACATACATATCTATAATAATGAATAAAATTAGATCCAATATTCAATGGATAATTTATCATTTATGTAAAAAAATTCCATATAGAATATCTGAACCATTTACAAGTATACCCTATTTTCCCTAATGTGATTTCATAGAGAATTTGTGCTTTTGTCTTTGTACCCTATAATGTAATCGAACCATAATGAAGTTGAAATATCACCTGAGAGTGCAGAATGAAATGATGTGCAAGAAGCTGCCAAATACAAATCACCTGTTTGTCTTCTACTTTTGTGGCCCCAGTTTCATTGACAAAGAAGAACATAAAACTATAGAGATGGTTTTATTTTGCCGTCTTTTGTAGGTCAACCTTACAAATTCTAGATCCTCCTCTTTCTTTAGTGTAAACTGTCAGACATCCCACTGCGCCATCTTCTAGCTGGCTCATTGAAAACCTCACCATGTATTTCTGAATGATGTAAACCCCATGAGGGGAAGAAACATAAATTATGCCTTTTTACTGGAACAACTGCATATCTCACAGGGTTCAGAGGTAATGTGTTTTCCAAGACATAAAAAAATGAGAAATGACAAAAATTGCATCATTTAAATTCAATTTAACAAAATAAAATTAATTCATCACCTTCCAGAAAACAACAAAGCACTGCATATTTTCACAAGGTCCTGGAAAGACAGCAGTCCTGGTAAAGGAAAAATAGAAATAAATAAAGAAGCTTTCATATTTACTAGCAGTGGAGCCAGCAGTAGTCCCTATTATTAACATTTGAAACAATTAGCAAAGTGTATGAAAATTAAATTAATTTCTCACTGACTTAATAGAAATAAGCAAAACTATTATAGGAATAAAGTGTTGGATAATTTTATATGAGTGCCATGGACTGAAAAGAAGACAGACTCATACACTGCTCTCGTCAGATTTACCTCCACAGCACTACTGAAGTCCACTATGAATAACTGTTAGTATTATTCTTATCATAATTTCAGCAAATATACACTGAGAAAGTTAACAAAAGTCCCAAATTTGAACTCTGAATTTTGTCTGACCATGAAACATATTCCCTGAAAATGAATTCATTAGTGCTTTTGCAATATTTCTTTGTAATTAATTTTTTATTATTATTTTACTTCATATTTTGTATTCTTGTATACAAGTGCATTCAGTGTCCACAGAGGCCAGACGATGATGCCAACATGGAAAAGGAGTGACAGAGGGTTGTGAGCCACCTTGTGGATACTGTGAGTTGAACCTGACTGTTCTGAAAGAGCAGCAAGTGCTCTTAACTTCTAATCCATCAAGTGTTATGACCAATCCTTTTAGAATGTCATTGAAATATGTTAGGCATAAGTGAAAAGATACAAAATTTGAAACTTCTGCTAAATTTATTCTGCATATTCAATAAAGAGGCAAAAAGAGTTAAATAATGCTTAATTGTTGATGGTTGCTGTTCAGTTTCATCATACGAAAAATTCTTAGAATTTAATTTCCATTTTGTTTTTGAGGTGAACAGTACATAGGGAAGGATACATCTATTCACTGTCTTGCATAAGGCAAATTTATCCAGTTAGATAATTGGGAAAGTTGCAGTAAGTGACTTTGGCATTAAAAATTAGTGTTTGGTGCTATAAGGTGAAACATTTCATGTCTTTCTGATATCAGTGGGTTGAATGAGAACCTATTTTAACTTCTGAATGGATCCAGTTGTGGCAACGAATGCAGATGAGTGGATAGAAGAAGCATGAGTCATTGTATTAAGATATATTGCTAATTTGGTAATAGATATGAGACATAACTATAATGTGTTCCCAACTACATGTCACATAATTAATAAATCTTAAAGTTTGTCGTGTTAAACATGTCCCATTTGCTTATGAAATAAGGACACGATCTGTAGCTCAATAATATTCAACATGTTCATATTCCTTAAGCACCCTGTCTTTGCTCCATACTCTGACCTTCTAATAAAATTGTATACTCCATCATAGATAGATCTGAATAGCTATCAAACTTCCCTATATCCACCATTAAACTAGTCGTTCTTGAGGGGAAAATATTTTTTAAGTTATTTATTCATTCTTTTTTATTTCTTCGACAAATAATTCTTCTCAAGTGTGTTTATGTGATGGGTTGATGAGAGACAATGAGGACTGACTTAATCCTCACAGGTAATTCACTCTCCCTTGGAAATTCAAGTAAAAGAATGCAATTATTTTCTTTAAATGACAATTGCTCAGTAAGTTAAACTTAACAGTATGAGTCTATGTGATTATTTAAATACAATTGAATTTGAAATCTTTTTAATAATTTAGTTGATACTTACACTTATCTACTGTGAATAGTTCTTCATAAATCTATGAAATAGCAATCTTTTGTATTTTTTGCATACTTAACATGAAATGATTCTATCCCTAACAGCTAACTAGATTTTCAGAAAATTTGTCTTTCTGGTTGTTTATTAAACTTTCTTTGAAAATAAAATAATAAGTGGAAAATGTTATTCTATTATTTTACTGAGATTATTTTTTACAAAGCAAAAATGTAGCTACAATGACAATTTTTGCATATGCTTTTAAATCCAGGATGAAAAGTAAATTAAAAGAGTTACCTTTATTTATTTTTTTTGTTTTTAAAGTAACCTAAAGTGTGTGTATTTGTGTGTGTGTGTGTGTGTGTGTGTGTGTGTGTGTGTGTGTGTGTGTGTGTGTGTCTGAGTGTCTGTGTTTGTATCTAGTTTTATCTGTGCATCTTAGGCTGGCCTCCAAGATTGTACCTTCCTGCCTCACTATCAGGTACTATTCTCAAGGCTTGTGCCACTAGGTGGTGGGGTACTAAAGTTCTTTATGGGGCAGTTTTTAGGTAAGTTGGAGGTGGACAGGAGACTTCATTGAAAGACAAGATAGGGGAGAAAATAATGAGGAGTAAAATTAAACTTGAAACGTTGTTGCTAAAATGTATAAAATTATACAGAAGCCACAGTGGCCATTATCTGAGTTGTTATCAAGAGAGATAAAAGTGTTACAACAGTCGTCAAATTAAACATCATTTTGTTTCAACTAAAAATTGAAACAAGGGTGAAAGAGATTAATATTAAAGAATGAATCCTGGTTCATGAAATGGATTTTAATTCTTAATAAGTATTATAGAGCTTATCAACGAAGCTTTGTTATATGCCTTAGGCCATGAATCACTACAATAAAAATTTGACATGGAAATTTTACTACTGTTGGAATTGGAAAATATATTTTATAAACCATATAAGATGCAAAAATGCATCTTAAGAAGATGTTAGGGAATTCCATATCAGAGAATGGCTATATGGTTGTGTGAGTACCCTTGAAAAGGAAGGAAGTAGGGAAAGTTGAGCAAGAAGAAAAAAGCGACATGATATATTTTAAGAGGTAAAGGAATAAGAGTAAGATTAAGCAATGTTCCTGTCTTGTCCTATAGGTTAATGGTTACAGCATGCTTTGGCATAGGGAATATTATAGCAACACAAGAATGCCTTCTCGGTTTTGAATGTCTATTTCTTAATTTTCTCGGGATATCTATTTTTACTTCCCAGGAGGCAAATTGAACTCTGTGTTGGAGGTCCCACCCGTGTTCTGGGAAACAGAAGCAAACACCGAAAATGTAACAACATGAGGTCAGGAGTGGATATTATTTCCAGGAGGAGAGCATATAGTTAGAAATGAATCTAACAACGACTCCTGTGTGTTTAATCAATGTTTAAAGAGAAGAAAATATTAAATTTAGATCCAAGAATATAACTGACACTTTCTACAAATATATGAAGAAAATATCATAGTACTAAGGAGTCAATAGAAACAACAGGACAACTCAATTTTAATTAGCAGACCAATTATAAATATTATTTATGTTCACCACATGTAAGTAGGAAAGCTCATCTACTTGTCAAGTTTTAATGGCTTTGATTACGAAACTTAAAAATAAAATCTACTCATCCATTTAATGGACATTGTGTGGTATTTGCACTGTCACTAATCAGATCAGCTTTGTGGACATGGCTGTGTACTTTTTAATGTGAATATTTAAAGGTCTTCTAAATTTGTAAGGAATTTTTATTAAAATCTGATCTCTGCATTGGCTTCATCATATTCTTCCTTTTATTTATTTTTTTTCTATCTTGTTTGTGGCAGTGCATATACTGCAGCCGAGGCAACTCTGGAAGGAACTCTGTAATACAGTCTGGACCTGAACGTGCAGTTCTTCCTTTTCATACTTCTGTATTCAGAGATTTCAGGCATGAGATACTATGTCTGGATCATAACATGTTTTAAAATATGTCTATTTTTATTTGTTTTAAATGATATATTTTTAGAATTTATGTATGAATAAGAATGATTCCAGAAATTCAGCTATTGCTGTAGATTATGAATGTATTCCCTTCGAAAGTGAATATCAGAGTTACTAGATCACATTTTCAATACATAGAACATTAATTAAATGAAATTATAATTGTAATTTTGATTAAGAAATTTTTGCCTAAATATTGGAATACATTAACGTGTCCATGCATATGTCTGTTTTCATACACTTTAGGAATAAAATGAACAATGAATAAAAAGAATATATAGTCAACTACTTTACATAATGTTTTGATAATCTTTATTGTCAAAAGAATTATGAAACATGTTCTTTAACACTATAGAATCAAAATAAAGGATTGTTCAATTCAGTACAAAGCTGTCACCTACACGATATTTCATTAATTTACCTAACACATTCTCAAACAGATTTTCCTATAGATTTTGCTTATAGTAAATTATTAGAAATAGTAGCAATCTCATAATATATCCTGATTATTTCTCATAAGTATTTGTAGATACCATAAAGAGTGACGTCTATGTTCTGATAATGGACAGGAGAATTTTAAAACAGCATTTTGAGTAGCAATTAGTATTTGACTACAATTGGAAACATTGTCACATGAAGATATATATCAACCTTATTCTCGACTTTGATTTAGTACTAATTATAAATTATAATCATGATTAAATGACTTTAAACAATATTAACATAATTTATATTATGTATTATCCCTTTGTTCAGTTTGCAGTTTTATTAGAGAAATCAGTTATCACAACACCTTATACTAATAATGTACTATCATTTCATTTTTTTAAATGAGGACATTGAACTATATGCTATTTAATTAACTTTAGAAAATGAAGAATTAATGAGCACATTGGCTTCAGTTTTAGTGAAGGTTAGAAAAGTGAAGTGACAGGGTACCCACTGCTGTAATTTACTTAATCCCTCCGTTTAGCCTATTTGGTATTAATTCTACAAGGGTTATAACCAGTACACCTTTGAGAACTAACCTAATTTTCCCCAGTTCTAAGGTTGAAAAGGTGACCCATTATTAAAAATGGCTCTCAGTGGGGCTCACCATCATTGTTTAAAATCATGTGTTTTTTGCTTCACAGCCCCATTTACTGAGAAGCACGAAATGACTAGCTAGATAATTGTAGATTGCAGTGTGCCCTAGAGACAATAGATTTTATTAGTTTTTGTTGGTTCTGTAAATCAGGAGGTGATGAGACTTTGTCCTAAAGAAGCAGCTGACAGTAGTTATATAGATATCAAAATTTTTTGATAAGTATTTTCAGATTTCTGACTATTTCATCCTCTTCTTCAAGGTAGAGACACTTGGCTACTCCTGAGGGACTAGACATCTCCACGGTGTGTCCCAGTGTGCCTAAGTTTGCTTTAATGATCACAATTATATGGATTTAATTTGTACCATATATATACATCAAAAATATGTGTTTTTTCAACTGCTGTGTTGGATACACAACCTACTTATTCATATTATTTTAATATTATCCCAGGGATTAACACTTGAAATCAGCATACTAGGGAATGTATGAAAGAATTTTAAAAGCTCTAAAGAGATCCTGGAGACAAAAAATATTTAAGCCTGTGTGATTTATATTTATGGAATGATTATGAAAAGCAGTTGAGGAGAGAACTGAATAATTATTTTCCGTACTGTAATCAGAAATCACTCTTTTTATAATTTTGAAATTTGACTTCCAGATTTGTCCCTTTTCTGGAGTTTCTAACTTGGAATTTTATGTATCCCTAAAATTACTTATGTGTGATGTTCTCTCTTTCTATAGACTGTTTTTCATTCAGAAGCTGGAGATAATTCCAAATCAACTACCTAGTGGCTGCTACCACCTGTTCCCTGACAAATACGTGTATCCTATAAAAACACTGTCTCCCTATCCCTTCCTTCTGCTATCTTTTTTGTCAGAAATCTAGTATGTAGCCTCTCCCTTGTAAATAATGACATATTTGTATCCCTTAAACATTCTAAAGCACTAAAATATTTTCAAGTAAGATCTCTCACGATTTGTCTCAATGGGTCCTTTGATAGGATAAATATGCATTTTTATGCCACATTGGCCAATGCATTTATTTATGTTCTAAGGACTTATAAAATTAAATTCACTAAAATCTTACCATAAACAGAAAGTATATAAAACCTAACTTAGCCAGTGATCCTTAATAATTAAATTTAAATGAATTAAATAAGAAGCATAGATAATATCTATGAATATCTATGAGTATATATGCATATATGTATGTATATAATGTTTATCAAACTAACATATTAGATTTTGAGTTATATTTATGTTCTAAAGCTTATAAGTTTAAAATGTTTAAAATTTATAGGGGAATAAATTTAAGGTTTAATATAATATAGAATTATAGTAACTGGTATGGTAAACAATAACCATATGATCATTTAATGTTAACTAAACATTCAATATTTTATAGTTATAAATTTATAGTCAGGAAGTACTGCAACATAATCCCATGGAGCTTTTATGCTGCTGTTTCTAATGGTCACATTCTAAAAATATTACTACAGTGTAATATTTAGGCCATTAAATCAGTCCAGATAAATATGGTTGACTCATGGTTTCCATATATAACATGCTTTTGCATTCTGGAATTGAATGGATTCTGGTGGTCTCTCTGGGGTTCTCAACTTGGGCACAACAGTATAACCAGTTCATAAGCTAAATTTTCCAACTTTAATATCTGAGACATAATTTAGTAAATGTTTCCATGTTTTGTCATTTTAAAAAGCAGTGGCAATGAATACTAAACATTTATTGGTGATTTTATTTTTTTAATGAGTCCGCAAATATTTTTATTCATACATGTTACTTCCTAAGTTAATAGTTAATTCTACCACACTGCTGAGGAAATTTCATGTGCATAGAGTGTGTGAAAATTTCAATTTATGGGTTACATGGATTGAAGTTTTGTCTGTTACATATAAAACTGCAATGAACATATCTGTATTTGGTTTTATATGAACTACAATAGATTTTCACTTTCCTTGGAATATATCAAACCATTATTACTAAAAAGTACATTATATCACCATTTCTATGCATTTCCGCCATCATTTGTATTTTATTTTATCTCTGTATTATATATTTAGACATCTAACTATCTATTCATGTGTAATTTATATACATGTCAGTCTAATCATATATCAGTTATCTGACTACGTAATCATTTTGGCAAGCCTATAGTGATGGATAATTGATTTTTAACTTTAAAATCTTCTAGTTACTGGTATTGAATTTGTTTTTATATGAATGTCCTAAATACAAGCTTTTGCTGATCATGTTTTGTGTTCATTATTTTCTTTTAAAAATGTATCTTTTTTTCAACCATTTTTAGGTTTAAGCAATTAAATTATGTAAAAGTTGTTTTGCATCTTCTATTTCCAGGTGATATAAAATTATATATTTAAGAAAACTCAGGGTTCAGATATTCATAATAATTTATAAAGATATGAAATGTTTTCTCTATTTTTAATTTTTTTTCCATCTGGTGCTTAGTTTTCTGGATTTCTTTGGAGATCTTTGCAGATTTTTTTTATGTGAACTCTCATATTTGGCCAGTGGCATGAGTTTGTAAATTTATCTTTGCCTTTGATAAGACTTTGAGTCATATTGTGCTAACCGGAAGTGACAGTATTATATATAAAAGTGGTGCAAACAGAAATTCTTGCATTCTTTAAAACACTAGATAGCATTCAGTGCTAAAATTTAAATTGGTAACTGTTGTTTTTTTTTTCTTCTATTTCTTTATTTTGCAGCATACATTCAGTAATGCGACAATTCTCATTTTTGTTTATCTGAGAACTTTTAGGATGTATCTTTCCTATTTGTGTTGCAATGTGAAAATTCCACTTTAAGAATTACTTAAAAACAGGACCCATACACTCATAGTTTTGGGGAACTAAAATCCATCGTTGGGGTAGAAGTATATTTGGGTTTTCATGGAGATTTTTTTTTGACTTGCACACATCTGACTTCCCAATCTGTCTTCACACAGTGTCTAATTGATGCATATCTCCGAAGAGATATCTTTCTCCCTCTTCTTCTAAGGCAACTGATTATATTGAGTCAAAACCATCCTTATGACCTCAGCTAGTCTTAGTTGTCTCCTGGAAACCTTGTCTCCTAGTAGGATCCAGTGAATATTGGAGCATAAAATAGGAATTTTGGGAGAATTCTGGAATAAAATCATCTGGCACTGGGCTTTTCTTGGTTGATAGAATTTTAACTACTGCTTCTAATTTACTGTTACAGGTCAATTTGAGTTTCTTATCTGATCTTGTTTTAGCTTTGGTAACTGATAAATATTGATAAAATTAATCATTTTTATTTTATGTTTTCCAATTTGATAGAGTAAAGGTTTTTAATGACCTCTTGATTTTCTGTATTTCCTTGGTGTCTTATGGTACTTTTCATTTCTAATTTTGTTAGTTTGGTTATTCTCTCTCAGTCTTTTAGTAAATTTGAGTGAGAATTTATGTGTGTTAATGATTTTTCTCAAAGATTCTATCTTTGTTTCACTGATTCTTTGAATTGTGCTCTTACTGTTGTTGTCACTATTATATTTTCAACAATGATTATGATTATTTCTTGTCATATAACCCTTTGGGGTATAATTTGTTCTTTTTCTCTATAGCTTACAGGTGAGATCTCAAGTTACTGTATAACATCTCTCCAAATATTTTTTATCTAGACAATTACAATAAGCTTACCTCTTACAACTACATTCCTTGTTTTATATACATTTGGATATGCTCTGTATTCATTTTCCTTCAATTATAGAAAGCCTTTAATCTCTTTCTTAATTTCCGACTTGACCCATTTTTTATTCAGATTGAGCTATTCAGTTTCCATGAATTTGTAAGTCTTCTGTTGTTTCCGTTGTGATATCCAACTGTAATCCATGGTGGTCATACAGGATGCAAGACATTATTTAAATTTTCTTGCTTCTGTGAGACTAGCTTTGTATTTTAGTATGTGATCAATTAGGAGAACGTTCCATGAGGTATTGAGTAGAAGTTAATATTATTTAATGTGTAGTTGAAATGTTCTGTAAATTTATGTTAGGTCCATTTGCTTTATAATATCGATTAGCTCTAGAATGTGATATTCATTATTTTCTGGATAACATATCAGTTAGTGAGGGTGGGCTATTGAAGGCTTATACTATCATGTGTGAGGGTGATTTAAATTCTAGTAGTGTTTCTTTTGTGAACCTGGGAATCCTTGTCCTCACATAGACGTTAATACCAATCATACTAAGTTACACCAAAAAATATAAACAGATTGAACAATGTCCATTTGATTTTATACGGCAATAATTATACTGATACTTAAAACACAGAAGTACCCAGCAGAGAAAATTACAGAGCAACATCCTTTATGAACATATATGCAAAAATACCCAATAAAATATTTGCAAACTGATTCTAAGAATGTATAAATACCCTACTAGATGTCTTAGCTAAAGCAATAAACGGAAATAGAAAAAAAAGGGGGGGGATTCAAATTGGAAAGGAAGAAATCACAGTATCCTTAATTAAAGTTGAAACAATAGCATACTTTAGTCCATAACATTCCACCAGGGAACATTTACAGGTGATATACTCTTTCAACAAAGTAGTCAGATACAAAATTATCTCAAAAATCAGTAGCCCTAAAACCAAATGTCAAAAGAACTGGTAAAGAAATAGGGTGAACAAAACATTTCCCAATAACATCAAAAAATTTAAAATATCATGGTATAAATCTAGTGAAATAAGTGAAAAAATTGAGTGAATTAAGCCTTAATACACTGAAGAAAGAAACGGATGAAATATAAAAAAGATGGGAAGATCTCCCACACGCACACATCAGCAGAATTAATATAGTAAAAATGGCAACCACACCAAAAAAACAATCTACAGATTTAGTCCAATCACCATCAAAACCTAAAGGAATTCTTCACAGATGTTGAAATCAAATATCCAGCTTCAAACAGAAGTATAAAATACATAGGAGAGTTAAAAATAATTCTAAATAATAAAAGAACTGCTGGATTTGTCCCATTTTTTACCTTAATGTGTCCTATAAGCTAAATAACAAAAATATACATATGTGGTTTTCTCACAAAAGAAGGGATATCAGTCAAAATAATAGAATTGAAAACCCAGACATAAATCCACAGACTTATGAACACCTGATTATTGGTAAGGAAACCAAAATTATAAACTGGAAATAAAGACAACATCTTCAATAAATGATGGTGCTCAAACTCGGCTGATGTATGTAGACAGACCAGGAGCTCAACCCAGAGCTATGTTGTAGATCTCGGCATCTGCCTCCATCAGGTACTGGATGAAAGTTCTGTGATGACAATTGAGGTAATCAATCTAGCTGCAGGAGAAGGACAGTTCAGGCACCTTCTGCCCTATTGCTTAGAATCTTAGCTGGGTTCTTCTTTGTGGATTCCTAGGAATTTCCCCAGTGCCAGGTTTCCCTTTAACCCCATAATGGCTCCCTCTATCATGCTATCTCTTCCTTGCTCTCCCTCTCAATTCTCTCCCCAACGCTACCTTTTAGATTCCCCATGTTCTCATCCCTCCTTCCCATCTTCCTTCCCTACTCCCTTTTCCCCCTCCCCAAGTTCCCAATTTACTCTGGAGATTCTCTTTTTACCCTTCAGTGAGTATGGGGTGGGGGTGGGTAGTAGGTTGTGTGTGAAACTGAGTACCAATGCCTATGGAGGATTTAAGTATGGAATTCCTTGGAGCTGTAGTTACAGGCTGTTCTGCTTTGCAAGACACAAATCCTGAAAAATGAACTCCTGTCCCTTATAAGAACAGTAACTGCTCTTAACTGCTAAGCCACCACTCTAGCGCCCTCCCTTTGTCACTTTTAAGTTCCTTAATATAAAATATAAAGCAATATGTGAGTATTACTGACTTTAGGAAGAATTAATATGTACAACATATATGAGTTTGAAATATGGCATATACTGCTACTGCACAAATGATAATAATAGCACATTATGATAAAGTACCTAACAAGAAGAAAACAAAATATCAAAACAATGGGTACTGTTTAAAATAATGTACTTTATTAGGCTTATCAATACTGCACAAAGCATTTCTCCAGGAAACTCATTTATTTGGCAATTAAAAACTCTATTCCTGAGTGCCTGCAATACTTTGCAAAAATAAAGCAATTTAAATGTGCATGGGAGAATTTGTCAGTTTCCATCATGTATATTAAGTCAGCAGTATTTTTGTTGACAGTAGGAAATTAATCATTTCTGTTGCCATGCTTCAAAGAAGCAATGGGTCTCTGTTGCACCCAAGCTTTATTAAAGTGCCAGTGGACATACATTAAACAGTGGAAATATTGGCATTTTTCTAAAGCCAACCCACAATGGACACATTTACTTGTTAGAAAAATTATTGAAGTCATTGAAATGATAAATATTACACTAAAATTTCACCAAAGATACTGTTTCTATTATAAACAAAATTACAGGAACAAAATAAACTTGAATCTTTTCCAAAAAAAAATGGCTGCAAGTCAGTATTATTTAACAAAGCATTACAAATCAGGCACAGACAACAGCAACTTTATTACACCTTAAAGAAAATTAAAGCATTTTAAAAGTAAAACCTTGATTTATAAAATTTACTGAGTGCAAAAGACACGTCCACTGCTTTAGTGACCACCACTTGTTTCCTTGCTCTCCCTTTTCATCGCAGAACAATCTTTTTTGTCATGGAAAAAAAGTTTAAAGCTATTTTTCCTTTTTCCTGTATCAAAAGGAAATGTTCTTTGTAGCTTTGTACGAATATAAATGGAATACGATTTTGATAAAGTGGCTATACATGCCTTTATTATTCACATACCATTATTACACAAGTAGTAAACTCGTATCATTCAGAGCAGTTAGAGAGAACCAGTCAACAACACAATGAACTCATTTTTGCCATGCTTGTCACTCTTTCTTCGAGACTGTGACTGTGTCACTGTATTAATTGCATTGATTTCTTCCATTACCTTTCAATTGTGGATTTTTGAGTGGCCACTTTTATCAGAGTTCTTTTTTTTCTTTATTTTCAGTTACAAAGAATAGACATACTTTTTTCAAATACAAAATTGCTTTCTCGGGGATTCAGAACATAAAATATGAATTTATTATTTTGAAAAGCATCTGTTCTTTCACCTAATTTCAGGGCATTACTCACTGAGTAGCTATTTAAAAAAATCTGTGACTATATTATGGCATTTCCTTTGAAGTGGATCTTGAATCAGAGGTAATCATCAAAAGTTGTCATATAAATAATTATAGAGTAGAGAAAAGTACATTTAGGAGGTCCAGATTTTAATTATTCTAAGGAAAGAACATCTTTTAGTTGACTTTCTGTACTCATTCAAAGTAGGAAATCTCCAGGGCATCAGGATACTGGACAATGAATATGTAACCCTCAATAAAATATCTGAATATTTTCCTAGTTTTTTGGTCAAATAGTTTAACAATCAAATACATTATGAACAACAAATACCTAAACAAAACTATGCAGACATTTATTTAGAAATTTCCCATCAACTACAGAGTACTATATCTTTAGGGTGTTTTTTTTTTTATGTCTAATTCTTTAGTTAATTTTCTTAGGGAAGGGATGCTCATGGCCCATATCCATTGCCTCACTTATCTGAGATCTCCAAATGTTTTCTACCTAAATTTATTTACATAGAGAGAATATCTGTAAAAAATAATGAATAAAATAGTCATTTCTCAAGAAAGTCCTAATGTAAGGAGTGGAATAGTTTCCTCTGCACGTTATTCTGCTATAACTGTTGCCAACTTGCTAAGCCACCTCAAATAACAAATGAAGTTAGTTTGCAATTTTCAAGGTGCAAAAAATATTTTATTATTATTGTATATGTGAATAATACATCTATTACTATAATTAGTGCATACTGTGAAAGATGCTTGGGATCATTTATTAAGATATTATTTCAGTTGCCAAGGAATAATATTAACTACAAACTAGAATTTTGAAAAGCAAGTATAATTGATATCATATCAGTAAGGTGTTGTTTACTGATATTGGATAGGATGCCTGCCTAATAATTTTTATTGAAAAAATCAAAACAAAAGAAATACAGAGATTTATTATTTAGGAAACAAATCGCATAAAACTCCTAAGATAAGTTGCAATTTAGAAAGAAAGGAAGGAAGGAAGAAAAGAATGAAGGAAGGAAAGAAGGAAGGAAGGAAGGAAGGAAGGAAGAAAGAAAGAAAGAAAGAAAGAAAGAAAGAAAGAAGAGACAGAAAGACAAAATATGCAGGAAAGAAGATACTGAGAAAATGAGGGGGTAGACAACACATACACACACACACACACACACACACACACACACACACACACTAGTGGGGACAGAGAGAGAGAGAGAGAGAGAGAGAGAGAGAGAGAGGTGATCTAAGATGAAGGTCCTTGTTTTAAAAGGGGAGAATATCTCTATCTCTACACTATATCTATACTATATTTATATCTATACTATATCTATATCTATCTATCTATATCATCATCTATATCATCTATCTTGCTACATTACTAAAGGTATTTATAATTTGTAGAAGTTCCTTGGTAGAATTTTGGGGTAACTTAGGTAAACTAACAGACAGGCAATATGGAAGTGGAAAATCTTACTAGGCCCCATGCACAAACAAATAACTACAGGAAACTAATGACTACTTTGGTAGGAAGAATTAGTCTTTCCAAAGAATGAGCTCTTAATTGTTTATCCAATACAAAGTGTTTAGCCTTCAAATCAAATAAATATAGGTACTAAAGGGACTAAACAGCTTAAATTTATATATTTATGTACACATAAAATATGTGTCTTTTTATCAGTAGTAATAAAACAGACAACAAATTTTAAAGTTGTTGGAAGATGAGAAGAATTTGAGGTAGAAGACATAAAATGAGCTGGAAGGAGAAAAGGGGACAAATGTGATAATTATATTTTAATTTTAAAAGACAATAGCTGTACATGTGTTCTTCACTATGATATGCTGAGGCAAATCATCATGCTGAAAGTCCATGCACTTTTGTGTATGCATATGTGTGTTTCTTGTACTATTGATTATAATTCTTTATGTTGGAAATCTCAAGTTCTTCATATTGTCATCTGATTGAATAAAGAACACTTGCATCATAGAGACCAATTTTTCTTACTAAAGTAAACTGTAGCTATTAATATCATTTGCAAATAACTTCACAACAACATCTACTTTGGTTTTTGACTGACAAGTAGGAAACAAAATGGGTAACATACAACTTACCACAGCAGTTAATTGTACTTGGATGAGTAAGTAGTATAATAGGTAGGAGCTTTTGTGTGTGCACACATATGCCTGCAGAAGTCAGCTGTATTAATACATATCTTTCTCAGTTTCTCTCCATCTTATTAACTAATGTAGGATCTGTCTCTGGACATAGAGTTCTATATTTTAGCTAGTCTAACATTCTTGGAAAATACCTGTATTGCTTCCAGGTCTTTTTCAGAGATATCCTCCACACCTGCCTTATTTTCATTTGTGTTTTAATGATCTGAACTCTGGTTCTCATTCTCAGGCAAAAAGTTTTTCATCTGCTGAATCATCTTTGCTGCACATGGTTATATTTTTTAAAATTATTTCTTTAAAATCAACAAGAAACTAATATAGTTTGGTTAAAAAATACTCACCAAGACATCTTTAATAGGCAAGTAAATTGGCTATCATATTTACAATGGATATTATGCATAGTTTTAAAGATTGAAAAGAGACTTTATGGGTGTAAGTTCTGATATTACTATGAGACATGATCTCAAAGAAAACTCCCTGATCCTTTGGTTCTTCCACACTTTCTGTCTGTTTTTCCATGAAATAATCTGAACATTAGGTGAAGGAGTTGTTTTTTGGATGTATCCATTGGGACTACCCTCCACAACTCTGTATTTTGATTGGTGGTACTTCTCTGGAGATATCTCTGTCTCTTTAAAAGATATTTTTATTGATAGAAAATGGAGACTACACTTACCATGTACTGAATCTATGAGTATAAGCATAAATGTTTACAGAGAAGACACTAAAGGACATAAAAAAGTGAATGATGAGAATCCCACTAGGTCTCTACCCTGCTCTAACTGAGAAAAAAAAAATAGGAGCAAGGCACGTAGTCATCTCCAGGGAAGAGGAAACAAATCTATCCTTTAGTCTAAATGGCCAGTCTTAAAAATGTGCATACAAGTAACATTATGTACATTGAAAGGATATTTTAAAGAATATATGTATATACAAATACATGTATTCAACAAATAGGGGGGAAAAGCCAGGAATTAGGAGAGTGAGGAGGGTTACATGAGAGAGTTTAGAGAAAAAAAGAAAAGGAAGAAATGTTGTAATTATATTAAGATTTTAAAAAAAGATGAAGAGACAATGTATTTTTTAGCATGAAGGCTTTTTTAGGCTTATGGAAGGTTTGTTTTAAAGCACTTTTACAAGCATTCATCTTGTCTGTTGTTAAATGTATAGTGTTTGTCTCTTCCTATGTAGTAAACAGTTTGTTTTCTTTTCTTTTTTATAATTTTAATTTCACAATTATCACATATTTTTCAGTATATCATGTAAAAGCACACACATCATAGTCCATAGAAGCTGATAATATTTTTAATAAAACCTACCAGTTGATGACAATAACTACTTCGTTGGATCTACCAACAATATTAATAATTTTTTGTTTTTTTATTTCTAAAGTTACCCTTGGAATATAAGACTATTTCAAATGCAAGGTCAGCATAGCTCCAATTCTAATATTCATTTAAAATGTGGTGATATATAATTAACAATTCAGTCAGTTTTAATATTAAAAAGAGAAAACAGCATGTATCTATTTTACAGCACATTTCATAAAACAAATGATAAATGCTCATGCTATATGATAATAGTTAAATTCTTCTTTTACTTCACCCCTGTTTCACTGGTTACATTGCTACCTTCACAGTTTAGGAAGTAAACCAAATGGCTATATGGTATAGTTAATGATAACCCTTTCATTAAACTTTCGCACACAAGTGCTGATGCCTGTGAATCAGGAAAGAAAAAACAAGCAATTTAGACATTCTAAGCAATTTGTATCCTCAGTATCATGCAGTCCAAGTGAGAGTAAGCCCTGGTATAAAAGCCTCTGATTGCATATCATTGGCCATCATTTTTACAATTGTCATGACTCAGTGTTTTCTAGTAAATTCAGAAATAGCTCTGAGGTTAATCTTCCATATCAAAATAAAATGAACAACCACCTGCTCTCATGGCTTCTCACTGCTCTGAATGGGTTTACAGCCCAGCAGAGCAGCTGGAGAAGGAAATGTCTCCTACTGCCAGTGGTGTGTTTACCTAACAGTACTTCAACTGATCTACTTCAATTTTCCATTGACATTTATCACTGCCTTCTCACTACAACAGTAATGTACATTGATCAAATATTTTTAAAACTGCTTCCATTTTCAGCAGCTGGAAATTTAGTCAGAAATTTAAGTTTATAATAATTTTGGTCTGTGTATTTTAAAATTAAATAACCAAAATATTGTATTAATACTTTTCTACATACTTTGTCTTTGACATTTTGATTTTCTTAAGATTTTGAAATATCTTATATATTATAATGTAAAAATCTCTGTTTCTCTTATCTGACTACCCATTATTGACTACCTTAATATTGGATAGTGCAGGTGGTATTAAATGACTTATCATATGTTTTTTGATATCATTGGAGTTTAAACAGTAATCATTTCTTTTGCATAATGACATTTTAAAAAATTCCCTTTGAATTACTTGACAAGGAAATGACAGATGCAATATGACCTACTGACACTGATTTGGTTGCACAGTAATAGATGTTAAGACATTATTGCTGAAGACACTGTGTATTTCATTTGTGGAAAAATAAAAAAAACGAAACAAGATAAAACAAATAATCACATATCTCTACCTTTGTTAGACTTTTTTTTTTTGTCTTGGTAGCTGCTATGAATGCTTTTGGAGAAGAAAGGACAAAACTGTCATTCCCAGCACTATGGTCTCCATGATTTAATATTTACATTCCAGAAAAAAAGGGTCAATATGTTTTCAGTAGTACAAACACTGTTTATGGGGTTCACCCACAACTCTCTTAATTGGATTTGAAGTCTATTAAGCATAGGGTATTCATGATTGGTCTTTTAAATATATTAACAATTTACATCTAAGTAAGTCATAAGACCACAGTTTTGCACTTCTCTCAACCACAAAGAACCATCTTTTTGCGATAGTTAGTGAATGAAGAGACCCATATTCAAAAGAAGAGTTGTGAAAAGAGTTACTGTGAATGCCGAGCTACTGATGGGATATCTCCTTTCCCAAAGGGGTCAAAGCACATAGTGGAATTCGGGCACAAAGAATATAAAGACTGCATAATTTGCAGAGTTCTTCCCATGCCATCCTCTGAATATAACAAGGCTGTTTCTTACATTCATAACAGATTTGATTACTGTACTAAGATATACACAATACTAGGCCAAATAAAAATTCCAGCAAACTGGACATAGGAGCACTAGGGGACCAATGTTTTCCTGAGGAGATATTGGCAGTTGATGGGAACTAAATATTCAGATTTACATTGGTGGGAGTGACAACGGCAACTAATAGATTTCCCCCAGTGGATAACCCCACACCCTTTCACACAATAGCAGGAAACTTTGGACACAGAGAATTACTGAGAATAAAGAAGTGTTAGAATTGGGAGGAATATGTATCCAGGTGGATCTGAGGAAGACCGTTGGTCATATACATAAATATATGTGTATATAATATATATAATTGTATGTACATAACATATGTTTGTGATAGCCAATTATCTATTATATTATTCAAAATTAATATATAACTAGATGAGATAGTCAACAAACAAATATCCAAAGGCTACAATGCACTTTGTCAATTTTCATTCCAGAAATTTTGAGTTAATTTCAACTGCATCAATTGAGACAGAAACCTTTACAAATATATGTAATTGTTAATACTTAATTAGCTGCTAATTCTACCTTTCCACCTCGGTGGAAAATTAATATCACTTTATTATTATTAGCCTTCATGAGTAGAGGAATAAAAAACACACTGTGAAGGTTAAAAATATTAACCCATTTATCATGAATGTATTATAATTAAAATCTCTATTGTAACAAATTTTTACTCACGAAACTGTAATACATGACTTGAAATTATTTTAATTTATAAACTTAAACCATGGTCCTTCGTCTGTTATTTTATATAGACAACACCAAATCTTACATTTATTTGCATGCTATATTTTATGTTATAATTTTCAATATAAACATATTTGAGACTTTAAAATAGGATATTACTACATGTATGATTTTTATTCAATTAAATTCACTAAGCAAACCAGGTTATAATTTTACTTCTTTTATTAATTTGAAATTAATTATCCACCTAATTTCTCAATTTCTGTCTGCTTATTCCTTTCTCCCAAGTTTAATGTTATCTTTTTGTGACGACACAAAGCAAATTTAAATGGATCATAACTATTGAAATGCTACTTCCTGTTGAAAGTGGTACAATGACCACCGAATAGTCCAAAAGTATGGTTACCAGACCATTGGAGAGGATAAATACAGCTATATGACTGGTTTATTTTATAGTTTTGTTGAAAGACATTGATCATTATTAACTTTAGGATGAGAACTTTCATTTGAAACTACTGAGAATAACAGTTTTGGAAAATTGAAATGTAGTGCTCAAACGTCATTTAAAATGAACTAGAGAGAGAGTAATTCAAAAGAGGGTAGAAGACAATTTAAAACAAATTGTCAAGCTAAATGTAATAAAAATATCAAAATCAATCCAAAGATATAGATATTGTAACTATTTCAATCTTATATTTTTGAAAAAAAAAAGCAACTTTAATATCTTATTATTTAATGCTGGCTAAATAATGAATATAGTAATCAGTAGAGTAATTTAAGAATAATTATGGAAAGAAGAGGAGAACTGTGGTAAGACAGGCCAATTCAAATCAAAATACGTTTTAGAATTTTTTTACTGCGCTCATAACAACCCTCAAATGAAAGCTTTGCTATTTCATTCCACAGTAAAGAATAGTAATATTGGGACAGTGACCCAAGTCAATATACTTCAAAAGTGATGAACCTTTTGGAATTAAACCACATATTATATCTAATTATTAGTCCTTCTGGAGCTCATGGTACAAGTAAAACACGGAAAACAAAAAAAGGCCTATAATTTTAAATCCATGAATTGAAAACACAGATTGTACACACA
>NW_004949100.1:34901-50351 GCF_000317375.1 Microtus ochrogaster | reverse complement strand
ACACACATACACACACACACACACACACACACACACACACATTTATGTTTGTTAAATATACATATGAGAGGGAAGAATCAGATTTTTCCATTAGCAACAGAACCGTGAATGGTAGCTAGAGATTTTTGCTGAATTTTTAATTTAGGTAGAACAAGATTATTTCCCATTCTGTGTACTTCCCCTTCACTTGATAGTATTTTTAGCCGCACAGATGTATTTTATGAAACCCCACTTGTCAATTGTTGCCCTCAATAACTTGTAATCTGGTTTTAAAATCAGATCCTGAGTGTTCACACTGCGTAGAAAGTCATTAGTTGCAGAGTGAACCATGAGAGTGAACATTTCTGTGAAATTTCTGAATTTGCTTTAAAAATGTTGTTTTCTTTCATTTGAACAGAATGATTTTGAATTTTTTTTTGGTTGTTCAAGACAGGGTTGAACAAAGCATTCTTTAAAAGAAATACTAAACATGCAAATACTTCATTAAATTCATCTAACATGTACCAACAAAATGTTATATTGACTAGTTTGTTAGTATAGTAGAACTACATAGATAACTTAAGCTTACAAACGTTGTTCTGTATATGAATAAAGAAAAATGTTAACTTACACTAAATAAAGCAGATTTAATTTTCCCTATTTCCAAACAATTAGCTAAAAATTTAGTTAGATGAAGAGTTCATTGAAAGACCTTATTATTGGGGATACACTAGTAGTTATCAAAAATGTTATTTCTAGAACAAATATTATTTGTTGAGATATTTGGCTTCAAACTCTGTTTTTTTTTAATGAAAAAATGTATATATGCATGCCAGTCTGCTTTTCTACATAGGGTACAGCACCGTATTAAATGAAGTTGGACTAATTCTTAAATGGAATCCACTAAAGAAAAGTGACAGGCAGGCGGACAGGTTGGAAAGGATCTGCACATACATAACTCAGTTGGCATTGAAATGAAAAATACTCCCCTTGGCAGACGAACAGCCTGGAGGCTGTTGTGTTTGTCATGGTGGGTGAAGGCTTTTTCTATCATACTCTAATAAGTTTTGCACAGCAATGGGCAAAGGAAAGATTTAATATTTTACACAAGCCCAGAGCATCACACATGTTTTAAAGATTTAGAAAATTCTCTTCAATATATTCACATGATTATTTTTTCTCTTTCCCTCATAATGTTTTGTAGAATATATTTGATGAGACTATAATCTTTACCAACATTTCTTGTAAACAGTTTGAAAGGAAATTACCCATGGGGAGAAAAGTCAAGTAAGGATGGTAAGGAAGCGAAGGCATTAGTTCTTCATGATACACCAAGCACAAATATGACTAAGGTAAGACCCAGTTAGAAATCTTCATAGCTCACCCTCAAACTTACTCAATTCCATAAAGGGAATTGTTCTCCAGGGGCATCTACTGAAAGCATGTACAAAAGAAATGAGGTTAGTTTTATTAATTTACTTTCTTCACAACTGAATAGCCATAACTTTATCCCTTTATTCCCCTTGGCACTACTTTGTTCCTTTCTTTAATAACAGTAAATGTGAAAAATCAGGATTTGTTTTATTCAGCTCATTTCACTGTGAGTTGCTTCAAGGAAGATGAGATTTGAAGCCATTCACCATAATGTATAGGATATCTGGATTCACTTTACTGATGTTGCTGTACAACTACAAATGGCTCACTATGGGATGCATTTTATTAGAGCTTCATGTCCTGAACTCCTGACTCCTTGTGAGCGGCACTAACAATTGTTTAGAATGAATTTCTGAGATATGTATATGATGTTTCTTTATTTTTCAGTGTTTCCTTACCTGAGTAATAAAGAGCTTATTCACAAACATATTAGAGGAATGAAAATTGTAATATTTAGCATAATATTATATATATACATATTATTACCAAATATCAATTTGGTATTTAACCTGAATACACATGTTGTCATTCTTTATTCTGGTTCAGAACATCTCCAACATAGCTGTTTTGGAAAAAGTAATAAATTTTTCAACTAGCCACACTGCATTGTTCAAGGGATTTATTCATATGTCAAGATATATTGTATGCCATTAACAACGACAAAAGCAGAAAATATAAGATTTACCTATATTTGTATACATATGCAAACATGCATATATATGGAAATGTTTGCAATTATGCTTATATAAATGAACATGCATAATTGTTTTATGAAGGAAAGAGCAAAGCAAGGCAGTGAGTGTTGAGTTAAGCTTTGTATTGAGATACCAATCCTATACAGTTTTACAAAATAAGATTTATGGTTGAGATATGAAGTTTAAAAAATCCAGTGTTATAGAATACATGAGTTTATGTAGTACTGTCACCATAAATAGAAGTTCTAAATTAATTTGAATAGGTATTGCCACACACTGTAAGAGTTATTTAGCAAAATATAAGGTGATACCGAACATCTATGTTTTTGTTTATATATAACTATAATTGATTTAAAATATTTTGATTATATGATGACAACTTTGAACTCCTGTAGTTCTTACAGTGGCAAATGACAGTGTTGCTGATTCTTGATCACTCTGTAAACCACCTGTTTGCATTTATGTTAATTGCATAAAAGCAACCTTGGTTCAGGTGTTGGAGCCTACATCTAGTTGACTGGCATTAACCCTAGAGAGTCTGGGTCCAGAGGAGCCAGGAATTCATTAAGAGAGACACACAAGAAGAAGAGGGCAGGACTTAGTGCTTGACACTTATTTTGGGTTTGGAGCTGTGGAGAGATGCCTCTTTTACTGAGTCTCCAGCCAAAAAGGAAGGTTATTTGGTTACTTCTCAGCCTCTCTGATCTATCAGGATCTTATTGCCACATCTGAAATCTGAGTATTTGTTAGTAAAGAAAGTGATAGAGACTTAGTTTAAATCTACGTATCTCAGCCATAACAGAGCTGGGGCCATAGGAAAGGAAGTATCTCTAAATTGTAGGTGAGATGCTGGCAGGGCATTGACTGTGGAGCCATGGGGCAACATAAGCCGATTAAATATCAGTAGATCCATTTGCAGCCACTAAGCCAAAAGAAAAACATAATTTGTTAACCATGTGGCATGACAAATATAATAAGACATTCTTCGGACTCCGAGTTCCCAAATAATGACATGGATATTTATTATTAATTATGAAAGCTTGGCCTTAGCTTCGGCTTGTTCTCAGATAGCTCTTAAAACTTAAATTAATCCATTTATATTAATCTACTTTCTTACATGTCACTTGTTACTTCTCCATACTATAAGTCTGACTTGCTCTGTATCTTGCTGGCAAATTCTGCCTCTCTTATTCTAAGATATAATTTCTTTTCCCGGAATTCCTGTTTATATGCTCTGCCAGGTTTTGGCCATTGAGCTCTTTATTAAACAAACCAGGTGCCCTGGATGAGTGTGTAAAACACAGACATATCTTCACCGTGTACAAAAAAAATATCAAACAACAGGATAAACTTAAGAAGAATAAATTAAAGAACAATTAGTGACGTATTAATATGAAATAATTGAAAGTCTCTTTCTTGGTTTACTGGTAAATAAGGAGACCTTCATTATTTACTTTGGTATGTGTATGGAGGGTAGTTTTGCTCTCTTTCATTGTTACATTTTTTGGTCAGGGATTTCAACTAGAGACAGAATGCAAATTTAAATATAGTGAACATATAATCTATGATACATGCTTGGAGAAATTGCTTAGGTCTTCTATCTAAGAGACAAGAGATATATAACAGTTATACCATTGTCTAGGACATAAATCAAATTTATTTGTTCCTATGCTCATGGCTGTGACAAAATTCATGGAAAAAGCAATTTAGGGAAAGCAAAAGCTTTCTTTTTTGTTTCTTGCAATTCAAGGAAAAAGAGTCATTCATGGTTGGAAAATTATGTCAGCACAAGAGGAAAAGGGTAAATAGGAAGTGAGTCACGTGAGTGATTTCACAACTCTCCTCAACAGCAAGACCAGCTGGGTAGCTAATATTCGGGCACAGGTGCATACAGTTTACGCTTCATATTGAAACCCCAAGTATGCTCTACAATTAGATCAGGGAGTGAAGGAAAATATAGTTTAACAATTCCTCTAACTTTCAAGAACAAATACAATGTTAAAGGAGTTATAACTCAACTATGAATAAATTAGTACACTGACCATTTTGTGGTCAAGAATAAAGAGCCAGGTAAATTAGTAATAATAACCTGTGAGTAATATGAGAAGGAAATGTAAGAAATTACTCAAGTAGTTGAAAGAAATATTGTAGATTTTTAACAGATTAACAAAATAAAGCATTTAAAAAGCAATAAAATTACATTCATTGATAATAAGGGATATTAATGACCAGTGATTGTTAATACCTGTTATTTTTTGGTCTTGTTGGTGCTGGTAGAAGTCTGTGTGTTTACCTCTTTTTTTGGCATTTGCTGGTGTGGGATAAACTATTGCTTGCATTTTTGTGGGTGCAGCTAATTTCCTTGGGTTGGAGTTTTCATTCTAGTATTTTCAGGAGGGCTGGATTTGTGCATTGGTATTGTTTAAATTCATTTTGTTTTTCATGGAATATCTTGGTTTTTCTGTCTTGGTGATTGAAAGTTGTCTTGAGTAATGTAGTCTAGGCTGGCATTTGTGGTCATTTAGAGTATGTATAATGTCTTTCCAGAACCTTCTGGTTTCAGAGTATCCATTGAGAAATCGGGTTTTATTCTGAGAGAAGCTATGTAATAAGGAGGACCATAAGAGGGATAAAAGGTTTGCCATGGAAAGTGTAGAACGGACCTCCTGGGTAAACTGGGGGTGTAGGTTGCAGGAGATGGGAGGTGATGGGGGATGAGAACATGAGATGGGATAGTCAATCTGGGAAAGGGATAGAGTAGGAGAGCAATGAAAGAGATATCATGATAGAAGGAGCCATTATAGGATTAGGGAGAAAGCTGGTGCTTTCTAAGACTTCTTGAAATGGTGGAGAGGATGCCTGATCTAAGCTTCTCCTATAATTAGATTGGTTAGTACCTTAACTGTCCTTATAGAACCTTCATCTTGTAACTGATGGCAGCAGATGCAGAGATCCAGAGTCAAACATCAGACCAAGCACCAGGAGTCCAGTGGAAGAGAAAGAAGGATTATACAAGGAAGTGGGGTGGGGAGGGATCAAGATCATGATGGGGAAACCCACAGAGACAGCTGACCTGAGCTTGTGAGAGCTCACAGACTCTAGATTGACAACTGGGGATCCTTCATGTGACCAAACTATACCCTCTGCATGTGGGTGACAGTCGTGCGGCTTGGTGTGTTTGTGGGGCCCGTGGTAGTAGGACCAAGGTCTATCCCTGGCATAGGAGTTGGATTTTTGGAGCCCTTTCCATATGGCAGGATGACTTGCTTAGCCTTGATGCAGGGAGTAGTGGTTGGTCCTGCCTCAACTTCATGTGCCAGCCTTTGTTGAACTCCACGGGGGGTTGTATGCTTATGGAGTAGATGAGAATGAGATTAAGGGAGGTTGGAGAGAAGTGTGAGGAGGGAAGGGAGGGGAAACTGTGGCTAGTATGTAAAATGATTAAAAAATAAAGTCTCTCAAGACAGAAAAAAACCATTGAGTATTGTGTTCAATATGGACATTTAAATTCTGTATCCCAGGGATTGTACTAAAACCATATATATTTGGGGGGGGGACATGTTAATACAGGGTTTCTCTGAAAATCTTATTTTATCACTATGGGATTTACATATTTTAACATTATAAGATTTACACTGAATATTCAGAATGACACATCTCATTGCAAGTTGTGATTTGTTTGTTTGTTTATTCCTTAAAAATCTAAACTTGAAAACTATGGCCATAATAAACATTTTTCTCTTTCTAAATTGAGAATAGGTTAATACATTAAATAAAATGCACAGTAATAATAGATTATAGACATATTTTCTAAAGTAAGCAATGAATAAAAAACAAACAGATTTAAGTTATATTGTAAAATACATACAGATTATTGTGACTTCACAATGGCAGACTGCTTGAAAGATAGAAAAAGAAAGCCAACCAAAAATAAAATAAGACATAATGGAGATACTCTATAAACCATAATCAAGTTTGTTCGAAAGATTAACATTTGTTAGAGTGACTTCATACCAATTATAATATTTAATCCTACTTTCAATACTGGTTTATGCAAATTAGCCCTTCTAAATTGTTTTTTAACTGAAGAAATGAAGAATTGATTAAAAATCTTAAGTTTTGCTGATACAGAATCCTAAAACTTAATCGCCATTTTTCCTTCTTGAGAGAAATAGGTTTTTAACTGAAGAAAAGACAAATTGATAAAACATTGTTTTGCTAATGCAGAATCCTAAAAGCTACTCACCATGTTTCTTTCTTGAGAGAAATACAAAAAGATTTTCTTTTTGAGACAGTGTTTCTCTGTTTAACAGCCCCAGGTGTCCTGGAATTAACTCTCATAGACCAGGTTGGCCTCGGACTCAGAGAGATCCGTCCCTGCCTTCTGAGTGCTGGGATTAAAGTGTGCCACAACTGCATAGCTATAAAAAGTTTTCATGTTAGTCAATGCTAACAAGTTTAGAATCATTATTTTTACTATGTAAATGATATTGATAAGGAAATACCTATTTGTTTTCAAGATATTCTAAAATAAACTTACCTAAATCATTGAACATTATCATATAGGAACATTGCAATGCACACATAGAAAAGTATTTTAGTAAAACAAATAGATTTTGACCAAATTTTGGTCAGATTTCTTGTGCAAATTTTCATGATAAATTATATATAGCTCAATAGTGTATTGTGTGATAATACGTTAAATTCCTTTTGTGTGATTAATTAAACCTAGTATGCTGTCTTATTCTGCTTTATGTTGCTAAGAGAAAGAACTGATCAAAATCAGCTTAGGGAGGAAAAGGTTAATTTGGCTTATTTTTCTCAGATTACAGTCCACTGTAGGAAGCCAAAGTAGGAACTCAAGCAGAGCAAGAAGTAAGAACTGAAACACAGACTTTGCACTGCTTACTGACTTGCTCCTGTATAGCTTGCTCAGCATGTTTTCCCATATAACCCAAAACTGACTTCTTAGGAGTGGTACTGTCAAAAGTTGCCTAAGGGGCAATCTAATGGAGCCCTTTTTTAATTTTTTTTTTTTTTACAATTGATGTCTACAAATAATCTTTTATTGTGTTATGTTCACAGCAAACAAACAGGATAAAGGGAGATGTCTATTTATTATAGTGAGTTCAAATATTAAAAAACTAGATTAACTTTATTTGATTTTATATTAGAAGTGAGTAGAAATAAAATGAAATAATACACATTTTTCATGGGTGGATGTATATGATGTATATATCTGTTTACAGGCATGACCCAATGTGTGAACACACTTGTGTGTCCAGAGATATGTTTGTATGTAGGCATAGGTGTGATGCTAAATTTTCCCAAAGAACTATCCCGTTTATTCATTGTGACATGATAGTGTTTGTCAGCTAAGCCCAGAATTTACAAATACGATTATTCCATTGAGCAGCATCATCCAGGATTCCCTCAATTCCTTCTTCTAAGTGCTGAAATTTCAGTGAGGCTGCTTCTTCCACCAGCTATGAAGTGGTTCCGAACTTCAGTCCTCACACTTGCACGGCAAACTCTTTGTCTTGTGAGTTATCTTCCCAGCACAGATAGATGTAAATTCAATAAGAATCTCCAACCTTCTGTTTTCTAATACCATGTGTCATTAAATAATAACATGTAATTACTAAGCTCTAGAATTTATAGTCAAATAAGTACTATCATTTCTAACAGTAACTCAGCTAAGTGGATGCACTTAGGGTAAATGAAATTATTCAAAGTGTGAAAGAGCAGATGACTTCTCAGTAAATTTAGCAACCTCAAATCATTATATGAACAGAATGATAAAATTGGAGAATGATTGAAAAACTATTCAAAGCATAAATTGCTTCAAAACGCCCTATTATTTCAATTTGTGTTAGAAATTCATGTTATATAACTAAAGGAAAAGGTTAGCTTTAGTTTAACAGCAGAGTGGATTAAAATACAGCTTGTTTATGAACTGGAATTGAAACAGAGAAGAACTAAACAGATTGCTTGGAATCTATTCAAGTACAAATGTGTTCTTTTCTCACAACTACTGAAATGTAACCTAATGTTAAGCAGCAGGTTTCAGATATTTACTCTGCCATTTAGAGCAAATCACCTTAAGTACTGCAAAAAAAAATGCTAAAAGAACATTTATGAAAGTCTCTTCTTCACTGATACAGAACGCAATAAATTTTCATGCTAAACACTAGTTTAAAATCTTTCTTGAAGATAACCGAATTTTGAAAAAAAATATATAAACCAGTCTTGTCTGAAAAATCCCATGAAATTTTCTTTTTCTTTTTGTGGCAAAATAAGCATAGACTTAGAGTTGTGTCACCTTTAACCTTATGATGGTTTTTTTGCACCCTATGTCTAGGACTTAAACAATTCCATTGTCATCACCTCTCTTGCCACAGATGAAATTATATGTCCTTTGTTTTCAATTCAGTATTTTAGTCAAGGGTATATTAGGGTTAAAATATAGGCTAAAATATATAGGGTAAATACTGTCCTGCTTAGATATAAATCTTTCTTTGTGATCCTCCAGAAAATTCCATGTGTCCTTCATTTTCCTGCCACTCATATCAGCTCAAGTTGACTTTTCGGGATTGGTATGATTTGAGTATACTCTATCTAGGACCTTTGCAAAAGAAACTTCTCAGTATGGCGTTAGAGGAACCTGGGATAGTATTTAGTCACAATGGAGACCTCTGCCTTTTGTATAGATACTTATAGTTTCTGGTATGAAATGAAGTTCCTGAGAATTCCACTTGATAACGTTTGTATAATATCATCATATTGCCCTGTGCTGTGCCTTCCTTGCATAGTTGTTGACATCTCAGAGCAAATACTGCCTCTTGCAGTAGTAACTAAAAAATTGTTGATTTTACTTCCACTTCCATTATGCTCTATCAAAACAATGATTAATCTAAAAGTTCATAGTGTTCCACATTTTCTGTAGGCATCCACATCCTCATTTCATGCCAATTTGGAAAATGACATCATACCAAGTAATATTATTTAGTATTTTTTGTTTTTTTCATGTTTGAAATGTGATATTTGATTTATAACAACTCTTAATATAAACATATGACACTTAATTTATTTGGAAGCTAAAGATTGCACAGTGTGTGAAGTAATATACAAAAAAAGAACATTCTTATTTTTCTATTGCATGAAAAAAGCAACTAATATATATAGAATATGCACTAGTGATATGGAATTTCCCTGTGTGTGTTTGCGGTGAGTATCATTGGTTAATAAAAGAACTGCTTTGAGCTTATAGCAGAACTACAAGGGAACAGCGCTACGTGGGGAAAACTAAACTGAATACTGAGAGAAAGTAGGCAGAGTCAGGGAGAAGTCATATAGCTCCACCAGAGCCAAGCAGAACTTTTTCCAGTAAGCTACAGCCTTATGGCAATACACAAATTAATGGAGTTAAATTAAAATGTAAGAGTTAGCTAAAAGAAGCTAGAGCTAATGGGCCAAGAAGTAATTTAATTACTATAGTTTCTGTGTGATTATTTCAGTTCTGGGTATCTAGGACAAACAAGCAGCCTCCTACTACAAACTTGGATGCCAACATGATGGACTAAATCCATGTAAAACCTGAGAAAGCATTAAAAAAAAGTATCCTAGACACAAAAGCACAGAGTTAAGCATGGTTAATAGTAGCATTTTCTTTGGTGGTCTCTGTTTGCTAGAAGCAAGCAGAGGCATGGCTCCTTTAAGAAAGGTCCTGATTCAGATTTTCTGCTTCTAGCAAACAGAGCGAGAAACTGCATTAAACTCTGTTGTGTGTGTGTGTCTTCAATTCCTTTTCAAATTCTTTCAGGTTTTTATGTAGCTGTAGTTGCCCCCATTTGCCTGCCAATCTGTTGTTGGAGGCTGCTTGCTTGTTCCTGGCTGCTCAGCTCCAAAATAACCATACAGAAATAGTCACATGGCTTGGTACCTTTTTTCAGCAGGGCAGGTCACATCTTCCTTCTTCGGTGATGTGGACAGGACTGAGGAGAGAGCTTCTTTCCAGAATACTGCTGTTCTCCTTGCCCCGCCTCTACTTCCTGGCTGGTTGTCCTGCCTATACTTCCTGCCTGGCTGCTGACCAATTAGCATTTATTTAAAACATAATTGACAGAATACAGAATTGTCCCACACCACTTCCCCCTCTATTTTTTAAACAAAAGAAAACAACTGCATCCACAAAAATCTGAGACAGCTTGCAAAGTAATTCTAGAACAAAATAACAGCATTCACATGGTTTCTTGGTAGCAGCAATTTCTTGGGTCTGCTCTGATTGCTAGAGGCAAGCAAGCACTCTCATTTAAGAGAGGCTGCCTCACTTACCTTTAGCTGCAAAACCTTGAAGCTTTTTTAAGAGATCCTGCCACTAAACACTTACATAGTATTGACAAAAAGCCAACCACATTCTTTTTTGTTTTCAGCCATAGCAGGAAAACAGCCATGCTGTTTTAAAATGCCAGCTTCCTGGATCGTCCTCCCAGGGCAAACTCTGACTCTTTCAGGCAGGTGGTCTCACTAGGGAGCATTTGAGCGTGGTTTGTGAACAGACTGCTGCAGCTTGTTTCCTGGCAGGGACCTTGAAATGCCATACAGTTGTGGCAATAAGCATGGCTACAACCAGAACCTCCACCATGAGGCTGGAATCACAGAAAGCTAAGCAATGGGCTGGATCCAGCCATCAAAGCCATGGCTTTAATCCTACCCATATTGCTTGGTAAATTAAAGTATCGTGTAGCCAGAAAAAGAGAGATATACAGTAAAGAGAGATTAAAAAAAAACTCTAAATGATTTACTGTGTGTTAGAAATATTTTCAAGCTTGGGAGAGTAAAAAAAAAAAAAGGTTAAAGTCCTTAATATAAAAAAGAGAGTTTTGGGGTATGGTGGTACATACCTTTAATCCTAAAGCTTGGGAAACAGAGGCAAACAGACATCTGTGAATTCAAGGTATGGTGCTACGCACCTTCAATCTCAAAGATTGGGAAGCAGAGGCAGATAGATCTCTCTGAGTTTAATGTGTGGTAGCACAGGCCTTTGATCCCAAAGCTTGGGAGGCAGAGGCAGACAGACCTCTATGAATTCAAGGTGTGGTGGTGGACACCTTTAATCCCAGCATTTGGGAGGCAGAGGCAGGCAGATCTCTATGAGTTCAAAGACAGCGTGGTGTACAGAGTGAGTTCCAAGACAGTCAAAGATATACAGAGAAGCTGTTTCACAAAGTAAAAGTAAAAATAAAAGAAATAGAGTTTAAAATAAAGCCATATAAAGATGAAAAACACACAGAGAATCTTGATTCTGTATGTTATTATGCTCTCTTTGAATTGTTTGAATGCTGAGGAAGGAGCAACAGTTGCTAAAAGATATTTGCTTATAAATGCTGCTGAATTAATCCACGATAAGTATTTTGAAAATACCTTGACTTGAAAATTGAAGTCAAAAGGTATGTTACTTTGGAGAAGAGATTTTTCTTTTGTTTACACAGGAAATGAGGAGCTGTGGATTCGTTCTGCCTTAAAAATATCAGATTTGATCAATAAAGCCCACCTGAAAAATCTCCAATAGGAATGGTTGGGATCAGATGTCTGAGTTCTACATCCAGAACAGATTCATGATGCTGCCTGAGGTGATCAAGCCTCACAGGATATTCCAGTCAGGACTTGATCATAATTCTAAATTTTCTTTAGGTCCCCATAAGATCATCAGTGCCCCCAACCAGGTGGAAGTAGCTTGGAATACTACACCCACATTACCAAAAATAAATGGACTATAGATATTTTCTTTTATTTAAAAAAAAAGAGGGGGAAGTGGTGTGGGAGAATTGTCTGTATTCTGTCAATCATGTTTTAAATAAATGCTGATTGGCCAGGCAGGAAGTACAGGTGGGGCTACCAGACAGGAAGTAAAGGTGAGGCAATGAGAACAGGAGAATGCTGGGAAGGAAGAAGCCCATTCTTCCCCAGTCCTGCCAAGATCACGGAAGAAGCAGGATGTGACCTGTCCTGCTGAAAAATGTACTGAGCATATGGCTATCATAGATAAGAATAATGGGTTAATATATGTTATAAGAGCTAATAAGAAGCTTGAGCTAATGGGCAATTCAGTTATAACTTATGGAGTCCTTTGTGTGATTTTCTTTGGGAATTGCTGGCTGTGGGAACTGGGCAGGACAGAAACTTCAACAAGCCTGGACAATGTTACAGCATTGTTTGGCCAACCACTTAAGTATATTGCAAGCTAGCTCTTACATCTCATATTAACCTATTTCCATTAATTTATTTTACCATGAAGCTTGTGGCCTACCAGCAAGGTTCCAATGTGCAGCTCTGGTGGCTCCATGGCTTCTCTGCAACTCGGCTTTCTTTCTCCAGCATTGGGTTTAGTTCTCCCTGCCTAACTCTATTCTGCCCTATAACAGGCCAATGCAGTTTCTTCATTCATTAACCAATAAAAACAACACATATACAGAAGGATCTTCCACACCACTATAGCTCAATGTATCAATTTTAAAATGGAACTCTTCATGCTGTATACATGCTATGCAATTATAATAAAAGCAAATTTTAATGATAAATCTAGTAATCTATGTATATCTTATCTCTGGAAAGTTGTAGATGGCATTTTGAAGAAAGGTTCCATACTAAGATCTATACTGGAATATAAAAAAGTAGTAATGGAATGAGTTGTAAACAGACATGATTTTGGAAACATCGATTTTATAAGGAATCATTAGATGTTTTGGTGTAAGTTGATTAAAAAATCTATGTATAATTCAAGTCCATGTGCTTTAACAAAATAAGTCAGGCTCAGAGAAACAAATATTACATACTTTCTATGATATCAGGTATTTATTTATTAGTACATATAAATAACTTGAAATTGTAAAAGAATTATCTGAGAAGCAGAAGGGGAGGGGAGTAAGGAAAATTAATGGAGGTGAATACAATTGAAAACACTTGATACATATGTATGAAAATGTTATAACAAAGTCATAATTTTCCAAAGTTGTTATATATTATTGAACAGTAAACCAATTTATAATGTCAAAACAAAAATAAACAAAACATGTGTTTAAAGTATAATATGGAAGAATGATGAGATGATTCAGTTATAATTACTGTAAAAACTGAAGGTTAACATGTTACTGGCTTGGCAAACGAGAAATATTATGCACTTGAATCCAAGTTAGTCAGTTAGTGGATACAAAATGAATAATGGGTAGCTGAAGAAAGATTGGACATCTTTTATCAGAAACGCTTGTGTAGAAAAGAGAAACTAAGAGTAGAAATAAGCCATCTAGTTGAATATGAATGAATTTTAAAGTGATAAGTAAATCACCATAGATGATTCTCACACTGAAATTGAAAATTATAATGTGACTTGAACAGGTTTTCTTCTTCCTCTAGCAGACATAGAACTCTCATTCCTGGCTCGTTGTCACTTAAGTTATTCAAGAATGCACACCCAATTTGAAGTGTAGCTGTCATCTGGTTTAATTTAGAAGTTCTTCCTAAATTACCCTGGCCACATTTACATAAAAGGCAAGTCTTTACCAAGAAAAGGTAGCAGAATTTATGGAATAGTACTACTTAGTTTAAAATTGATTTTGGAGAACTGTAGGGTTTTAGAGTTTGAAGTTTCTTTAAAAGTTATCAAATAAAATATCCTATAACAACTGTGCTTTAATCTCTGTTATACTAATTATCACTATAGCATCCTGACAAATAATTCTTGTTTTTAAAAACAACAACTTCAGTTATAATTGCACAATTTTAATAAATATATGAAAATCACAGTGGAAATGTAACTCGGTGTTATACTTTACTTTTATGTAAAGCTATCTTTGATTTCTTAATATATTCTTTAATTTTAAAAGATTAGTCCCACATATAGAAAATATTGAAACACTAAAAATAATTTTATATTTTTGTCAAAATCTGTTCTCAAAACAGCTATTAATTACAACAATAATTTCTTCTAGAATTCATCTTTATGATATAAAATAAGAACAATACTATGAAGTATAAGTGTACTTCTAAATATATATCCCAAAGGAATAAAATCATAATTTCAAATGTTCTACTCATTAATGATGATAGCATAATTTTGACAATAATTGAGATATATTAACTAAAAATTTGTTGACACCTGATTGAATAAAAAGAAATATAAGTTGGAGACATAGAGGTAATAATTGACTTATAAAAGTATGACTTTAATTTATTTTTTAAAATTTATTTATTTTTTACAGTACAATGCTGTCCATGTCATAGTAATCCAGAGGAAATTATACTTCAAACTTGGAGTTGAACCCTTCCTAAGGATAGCAGAAAGTGATGTCATTGATCCCTCCCTTTAACTTTAGATAATTAGACTGAGCTAGAGTCAGAAATCAGTGAGATGATTATTGAGAAAAATATCTGTTACACTGTAGGTGGGCAGGTCTCAAAGTTAAGATTCATCTAGATTGATAACTGAATTTGAAATCCTGTTTCAGTCATGGAATTTCACCATTAGTTCATGAGGGCATGACTAGGTCAATTAAAAGAACTTGTAACTGTTTGCCAAAGTGTACATTATCTCCTTTGTAACTACATAGAGTCACCTACAAGACATTATGCTCAATCAAAAAAAAAAGAAGATAAATGTGACACACTTTCTTGGATATTGAAATTTAATAAAGTTCAATTCATAAAAGTCAAGGGTAACAGGCTAGGCAGTGGAGACACACACTTTTAATTCCAGCCTTTTTGAGGCAGAAACCGGGAGATTTCTGTGAGTTTGACCCAGCCTGTTCTACAGCTACACATAAATGCAGTGTAGGAAAATAGAAAAGAAAGAAAGAAAGAAAGAAAGAAAGAAAGAAAGAAAGAAAGAAAGAAAGAAAGAAAGAAAGAAAATGATTAATTTATACACAAGATTATTTTGCATTTTGTGACTCCATCATTTAGCTTTTATATTGACAAATTAAATGTATGACTTTCATTGATTAAAACAATCCTTGGAACTTCATTTTCTAGACATTTAAATTATAAAATGTTTATAGTGAATATAAAGTAAAAGCATCATTGCTAATAGAAAATTTAAAAAACTATATTTTACTGAGCTACAATATGTTTCTAATTCTTCAGTGTTCAAGAAATCTACATTCAGACATGCACTGGACAAATGAAATGTTTCATTTCCACAAACAACTTTATTTGGATACATATGTTCTTAGATAGCTATGTAACATTTCTTAGTATTAGAATTAAACACTAATATATCCTTAAGTTTCGTATACTTTCTAAATAGCATATATGAATTTGCACTGTATCTTTGTTAAATTAGGATAGT
>NW_004949100.1:18355-34249 GCF_000317375.1 Microtus ochrogaster | reverse complement strand
ACTTTATAGAATTTTCTTCATGTGAGCTCTATTTACATAATTTTTATTCTTCCTTCCCCTATAACTCCTAAAATTTCCCCTGAATTCTATTAAATTAATGAAATTCTTTGTAAAAATTTTTGATGTTTCTCAAACACAGGCTTGTAAGTCTCTCTTTGTGAATGTGTGTGAGTTAGTTCTCTAAAGGAGAACTCTGTGTGTATGCATTTTTATTATATAAGTCTGTGTGCATGTTAGTTTGTGTGTAAATATATAAATGTACAAATCAACTTTTTTAATCCATTTTCTGTTCCTAATATGTATATGGCTTTGTGACTGACAAATTGGGATCTTATAACCTATGAGATGAGCCAGGAAAACATTGTTGCTTTACTCATCAGATATTAATGGATCCTAGCTCTTCATCTAGAGGTGGGGCCATTTTAGATTCGTTTTTTTTTCTTGAATGTGATTGTGTCAACTTGTGCTGTCACTAAACATATGATATTAGAAAACCATATTATATGGTTTCATAGGTGGAGCTCCATGTATAGTGAATGACCTATCACACAGTAGCTACCCTGAAGTTACAATCTTTCCCATCTTCTGTTTGCCTTTAGGTACACTTGTACTTAAATCAATCAGTTGTGGTTCAGCATGTATGCTCAGTTGTTCTTTGCAAGATGGACATTTGTAGACATCTGAGGGAGTTTCTGTATGCCACCCAGAGAAGCTTCTTGATGCATGTTAAGTGCTATACTTTTCTATGTAATCACACCAGTTTTGAAAGTAGGAAGCTATAGGTTCTCATCTAGGTTTCCTGGCCAATCCAGTCACAGATAGTTGACTAGGTTTACAGTACTAGACATGAGCTCTATGATGTTCAGTTGATCTCCAGTCCAAATATAAAACTCTTGCTAAACCGAACTACTACTACATTGGGTATAAGGTTTTAGGATGGTGATTGCATGCTTCATGGACTTCACAGCTTGACTCAAGAAAGCTTTTTTTTTTAAAGATTGACTTCCTTCTATGCATTTTATAAACTCATACACATTATATACATATTTTGAGGAAAAAATAAAATTATTCACAAATCAAATTTATAAATATTTATAAACTGATAATTTTTAAAAAATATCCGTAACCTGAAATTAAAATTAGAAAATATGTCCTCCCAAAATCAGTAAGAATTTTATGAATAGTAGATTCTAAAAACTAAATATAATGTTTAAGTTTTATGCTTGTAGTAGAGAAATACATGACAATATATCTTGGTTTTATTTTATATTTATTTATTAAAGATATATTTTAATAAAATATATTCTGATTATGATTTCCTTTACCATAACTCCTCCAAAATCCTCAAAACCTCCCTCCTCATTCAAATTCATACCTGTTATTTCTCTCTTCATTGAAAATAATTATACATTTAAACCTAACAATAATATTAAAATAAGATAAAACAAAAAAAACCTGAACTGTACAAAAAAATTGAAGAAAAGGAGCCCAAAAGAAAGCACAAGGATACATAGAAATGTTGGAACAAACAGATTCCCCCACACAAAAATTCCATAAAAACATAAAATCAGGAGCTTCAATATATATGCAAAGACCTATAACGAAATCACCCAATAAGTTAATGCATTGTGATTGTGATATGGAATGAAAAGTTAAAAGCATAAACAAATAAGCTGACATTCAAAATCTTCTGCATATTCATTTTGGGATCACATAGCATATATGAATTTGCACTGTATCTTTGTTAAATTAGGATAGTCTGATTTCCATAGTCCTTGCTAGCATCATGAATGTAAATTGAATCTCTGCATTAATTTTGTTCAAATTTCCTTGGTTATTTTCTTGAGATACTTTGTATTGCATTTGATAATTTCTTATTTATTTGTTCCCTTGACTGTAAAGAAAAAGGTGCCTTTGGCTTTTTCTTTTTTAAATTGCTTTGCACTACCAGCTAATAAATAATCATTAAAGAAGTAAATGCCTAAATTCACCTTGTTTAAATTATTTCAGTGCCTGTGCAATTATTTCACTTGCACACTGCACCTGGCATAATCGACAAACATTTTTCCCACGGTGTTACTCTGTGAGTTTGTGGTCATCTGTGTTTGATGTCACACACATCTTTTACAAAGGATGTGGCTGGATTATATTTTAATCCTATTAAGTCACAGAGAGTTTCAAATTATTTAGCATCCTATGATAGTCTGAGCTTTCTTTTCTTGTTGACATATTTTGGTTTTCTTCATGGGCACAAGAATACTTATCTTTCTATAATAATTTATTATTTTAACCATTATAAAATATTTTAAAATGTTTCCGAATATATTCTCAATAATTATGTGTATTTAACTATGAATATTGGTAGTTAATTAGATAAAATCACTGTCTCAAATCGTAAATTTTGCAATTATGTAACCAGCTTTGTGAACTCCTAACTTCTGTTATATTATAGCATAATGCTTCACACGTACAGTTAATTTTTTTAACACAGGAAATATTCCAAAAGGATTTCAGAAATACGTGAATTTCCCTTTCAACTTTTAAAAGAAAGAAAAATGTTTCCTGTAATTATTTTTGAAAGTTTATTCTTCACTAACAAATTCTTTCTCAAAGAATACTTCATTCTGCTTTACATTAGTTTAAGAATTAGACAAAAGTAATTAATAAAAATAAAACTCTATGCAAGGTGAACGGGCAGAATTTTTCCTTTTTACTCATGTGTACTATCTCCTTGACCAGTCAATCAATCTGCCAGTGAAACTTATACACTGATTTCCTATTCTCGGAATGATGTAAGGCGCAGAAACTACTGCTAATTTTTTTCTCTCAGGTTGTGCCTGAAGCATGAAGTGAAAAAGTAATTATAAACTCAGTAAACTTGATATACTGTTCACATCACTGAGAGGGTAAATATAGCAGCCCACAATGTCGTTTTCACAGTTACATTTCACACCATAACCACACTGAAAAAAAACATCCCCATTATTGGTAGATTCATCGCAGCCTCTAAGAACTTAGGGTTTTATTAATGTTTTGTAAGAAATATATTTGGAAGATTTAGGATTTTTAAAAGAAGAGACTATGAAGCATGAAAACAGAACAAAAACTGTTATTATTTGGTATTTGAGGTTTTTCAGTTGTTCAAAAAAAGTTGAAAGTGATTCATCTTCTATTAACGCTTTTATCTTACCGTAATTGTAAAGTACATAAACGTTGTCTAATTTACTTTCTCAAAAATACACAAGAGGTTAAATATTTGATCACTATGAAATTTCTACAATTTAGAATTCTGTAATATAATTTTCATTTCATACAAATAACTCATTATTTTGTATATCCTTTATGTCTGTGTGCTAAATGAGACGCCTTTGAATATGGATAGCCAAAATAACTTCAATATCCTTTTTTTAAAGAGAAATTAAATTTACTATATTTGATAGAAAAGAAATGAGGGTATGATTTTAGAAACTATTACTATTCATTTTGGGTTATGACCATATTCTAGGTTTTGCATAAATTGGTTATATGGTAGCTAATTATAGCAGTAAATCTGCAAGTTAAGCACTTATAATTCATCTTCACAGATGAAAAAACTGTGAGGATTCCTTGGCTTCTAAACACATTATATATCACATCCATTTCATCACAGAGGCATATTATTTCAAAATTTTAGGGTGGATGGCAAATTGAAATGAGGACCTCACATGTACTAGTATGAACTAAATTTATATTTTTGGATAATAATTACTTCACTTTATTTCCTCTAAACTGTCCTATATATGCCTGCCTTCACGTTCATGACCTCTTTCTTTTTGTAATAATAATTAACAAACACACAAATGCGCACACACACAGGCACTCCTATATATAGGTTGCCCAGTCTTTATAATGTTACTTGTATGTATATTTTCAGGGCTGACTACTTGTCATTGAATAATTAATTGGTGTGTTCTTTCCTGTTGAAAACTCTTTCTGAAACTCTCAGAATTCCTTAATTATTGTAATTCTTTGTCTAGAGTTCTGGCCTCATAGTCTCTCACCTAAGGCTTGGGGATCACTTCAGGAGAGGGGACAAAATGATTGAAAGTCAAAGAAGCAGGAAGTTTGCTGTGAGATAATGTCCTAGTAATATCAGAAGAGACACCCATAAATTCTCACCTACATGCCTGCATTATAGTATTGTTAGCTTCAGTGATGATTAAAGATTTCTCTTATGACTAGTCACTCTTATGTTTATCGCTGAGATCATAACTGAAATATGCACAAATGTGCCTTTTATAAATTGATGATATTATACAAATTATCAAATTCTCACTTGATTATTTTTGTTAATATTAAAGGTATATTTTACGATAAAATAATAAAATTTCAAGAGAATATAAATAATTTTGCTGATGTAAATTTTTTAAAAGTATAGAATGGCTTTCCTTTAATACATTTTATGTTTATAAATGTACAGGATGAAAGGAAAAATTAAAGCCCCCTAAAAGTATTTCTTCAAAGGCAGTCCGCATTAGCAATAAAAATATCTAAAATAGATAATTGGAGGTCTTAGACTTCTTGTTGGATTCATTAGCCTTTGAATTTGATTTGAGAAAGGAATGTCAGATAATTTTGAGATTTTGAGTGTCATAGTATTGAACGGTCTTTCAAGGTTCCTGCTTCATGAAATAGTCTGCTAGATATTCTGTGGGACACAGAAGAAAGTGACTGAAATTTCTTTCCTAGTGGAAAAGTCTGCTGCATACTATTGTCCTATAGGCTGAAGATGGATGCCCCAACAGTACAAAAGAACTTTGGGTGACTGTCCAGCCAGCAAGATGTCTCTGTCATTTCTTGAGTTTTGGAAGTTGCTTAAAAGCACTTTGTGCTGGGAGAAAGAAGGGCAGAGTCAGCGAGAAGTGATGGGGATATCGGAGATAGATGCTGGGAACTTTAGCCAGTAAGCTACTGTCACGTGGCAATACAGAAATTAATAGAAATGAGTTAAATTTTTTATGTAAGAGTTAGCCAAACAGTAATTTAATTAATGCAGTCTCTGTGTGATTATTTTGGGTCTTAGCTGCCAGGCAGCTGGGAAACAAGCAGCCCTCCTGGAACACTAATCAATGTTTCAAGATAAGAAAAATATGTTTTCTATCACAAAAAAGTAATGTTGGTATGTAAAATAAATAAATATACATCAAAAAATTAAAAACAAAGTCATGCAATAAAAAAATAAAAGAAGGAAAATTGCCAAGCTTTATCAGTAGTTCATGGAACACCCAAATAATTTATTATACCTGGGAATCATTCATTTTGAAGGTTGGTTATTGGTTTTATGGAGTATTTATAACATATAATTATGAATATGGTCACAAAATAGCCTTTGTTTCTGATACAGAAGACAGATATTAATATCAATATTATATTAAAGTGTGGTTTGATAAAATGTTTTGCAGGAGAGATTCATTGTGATCGAGAATCTTTGTCAAGAGAGAACAATTAAATCAGAATTTAATAGAAATAATTACTAGGTAAGTGGTACTGAATTTAATCATTTTCAAAATCAATATCAAAAACCAATACTCTTACAAACTGAGGAGTCAATGCATTCAAATACTGGAGAAGTAGGGAATGGTGAATCCATATCATACAGAAAGATACTTAAAATATTGGGAGAAAGATGAATGAGATGTCTTAGCAGTGTGGGTAATTCGCAAGTTAAATGATAAAGAAATTTGTATTAGCAATTTCTGCATTTGTCTTTTAAGCCACGAAAAAATATGAGTTTTCCTTTCATAATAAAACCTCATCAGTTTTTACTTCATCAGATCATTTTGTTATTTACAAAAGAAGAATCATTAAAGAATAAATACTTGTAGTGGATTTTTTTTGGAAGTCAGATAAGAGGTGAATGAATATATTTCAGACTATATAAAAGTAGTGATTCCATTAGCTGTTAATATGTTTGTATTAATAACCAAGGAAATTACATAATACAGTGACTATAAATGAAATAAAAAGGATTTACCTCAGGTTTGCAGATACATCGCAGTGGTATAGCACGAGACTACTATGTTCATGATCACTCCTAGCTTCAACCCCAGGATTGCAGAAGTTGGAGCACCACTATTTAGAAGGAGAATGGGAACTAAATAAAACATGGAGATATCCAAACCACATTGAATCAATCAAATAAAACATCTTATATTTAAAATGAACCCAATAAATATCATAAAATATGCAGGAATATCTATCTTTCTTCAAAAAACAATGTTAATTTACAAAGAGCTAGCTAGTGAAGTTAGAAGCCATTCTTAATTTTAACAGAAATAAAATGTGATATTATAAACACATACTGGAACAGGATAAAAGTGGGATTAAGATTCTGAAGTAATTATTTGGGGTACAGAAAAGCTGTAAAATTATATAGTGTAAACAAACATGAAAATTAATATTATAGGAAGAAATATAAATTTTTAATTATTCCCTGTTCTAAAGAGTTTAATAATTTTAGGTGAGAAAACATTCCTGAACAAACCATAATGTACTAAAAAGAATGTACTGATCATCTCTGAAGGAATGATTTTAAATAAGAAAGACTATAACAATACAATATCATAAAATATAAAAGCACATACAACATAGGAAATAAAAGCAAATCAGTATTTTTTAGTTTATTAAATATGGTAAAGAATGATCTTTTCTCTACAGATTGTGAATAATCTACAAACATTATTAAACATATTTTGACTTTTTAATTCCTGAATATTGTGTCTTCAAATAAGTTTGAGAGTTCATTTGTATTACTAAACATTTTCTACTCAAGATTTGAAATAATGATGACCTTCCTCTTTATTAATCGACAAAGAAAAATATTCCTTTAAAGGAGTGTTATTGGATATTCTAAGGGTATACGAAGCATTCATAGCCAGACTTTGTAGAACCAGAGCTTATGATTTAATATTAACTTCATACATTTTTATTCTTCAAAAATCACAGCACTATTTAATTTATACATGGCCTTTTATTATATTTGGTAGAACTCTATCTGTTTAAACAAGATGGAAAAAAATGGATGAGGTATCTATGCAAATAAGCAATTTGAAATAATATTATCGCAGTATTTTTCAAAATTGTGCCAGCAAAGCCACATTGAAATTTCTTAGATTCATGGATTCATGTACCTGCAAATTTTGAACTTTTTCATGTGTCTGAATTTGTGTATATTTGTGTATATGTATGTGTATGTTTGTCTGTATGTGTATACAATATTACATTTGAGAAATGTTCACAGACTACATATATCTTTATGCGTATATGAGTCAGAAAATCAGAATAAAAGTACATTAATCGTTAAGGAAATCATTTCTTCAAACAAGTTGTGGATTTCTTTTATTCCTCTAAGGCACATCACTTTTGTACGCATTATTTGTCTGATAAGTGTGCTTTAAAGAGATCCCAGTATAGCTTTGATGTCACTGATATAAACACAGGCTTTGATGAGGAAGCACTTTGTTCCTATTAAACTTAAAAACCCCATGTCTGAAGGTTGAAGCATTAGATCAACGTGGAAACTGCCTTCTGTTTCCTTTGCTTCCACCTGCCATGCTTGCTGCTTTGAAATATTTATGTCCCTCATTGTTCTGTCAAATATAAGACATCCTTGTTAACATTTGGACATAATTTAGGACACATTTTTTATAAGCAAACTGTTAAATATTCATGACTGGTGTTCATTACTTACAAAGCACTACACGTATGCACCCATGTTTCAATTATTAATGAAGAGTTTGGACAACCCTCTCTTTTATTGCTCTGTTCTTCTGGAGATTAACTTTCTCATATTCTTTCATGAAAATATCCTGAACTGTTTATTGCTTGGTTTAGATAGACTCTCTCCATTTGATACTAAATTTGTTTTGTTTCTAATTTTCTGAAAAAGAATGTTTGCAGAGTTCTTGAGAGTAGTAACATCAAATTAAATCCTTCAGATAAATTCACATAAACCCAGGTGTGCAGATGTTGGTTGTTTAAATTGAACAAAAATAATGTTATATATTTTTGGGAAGAAATAATAATAACTGATAAACAATTATGTTTATTCTTTAAGACATACATGGCTAAAAACAATTCCAAATGCAAATATAAGCAAAATATTATTTATTTCTCTAGATATTTACCGAGTAATATAATTTTAATGATATAATCAATTCATAGGAGAATCTTAAAATGCAATTCTCTTCTAGGTAAATTTCACCTGTTTATGTAATTAATATGCAATTTTTATGGAACTAAAACCACATCATTAACTTAAAGTGATTAAACAATAACTTCATATTTAACTAGGTAAATATAATTATACCATTTTGACCTGATTTTTATCCAAAATATAATTGTGTGTTACATGTATTCCTTTAAGATAGCTTATATGTAAATTTCATTTTTAACTCAGCATTGAAATATTTATGAAACTGATAGACATGGACTATAGAGAGGTAAATTTGTAGGAAAAAAAATCCAACATTGATAATTCCCCATAGTTTCCTTTAAAGCGAAACAATCATCTAAATGATGGTATATGTTGCATTCCACATATCTGTGGTGACAGAATGGGATCTTAACCTACATGGAGCTGTTACACATTAAGAAATGTCAGACAAGACTACCTCTGTTCAGGTCCTGTTTCATCTTAAGGTGCAAGGCGTTCTTGACTCTCCATGGACAAGTATGGGAATCTGTAGTATATATACATACATACATACATACATACACACACAAACACATATACATATTATATATATATATATACATATATATATATATATATAATTTATTTGATTGGATTAGAGGCTTTAGTCCATCACTTCAAGAGTTGCTGCCTACCAATGGAGGTTGGAGGCATGGAGTAGTTTCTCAGCACATTAAGCTGATGTCTCAGGCATTCTCAAGTGTATGCCAGAATCCAGAAGTAAGATCTAATGTTAGTGAAGGAATGAAATGATAGTGAGGGAAAGAGCAAAACTGCAAAGATAGGTAAGCTTCCTACTCCATGTCCCTTACATAGGCCAACAGCAATAGGTGTGACTCAGATTATAGGTAAATCTTCCCACCTCAAAAATCCAGGTTAAATTGTATCACGTCAAATGACTTAATCAATAGAAAACCCCTCACTGGTGTGCCCAGACATTTGCTTTTTATTTAATTCTAGACAGAGTCAAGTTAGCATCCAAGAACAATCATTATATCCAATATTTCTATAAGTAACAATGAACATGTGTTGCATATATGCAAAGGAATTATATTCAGCTATATAGCAAAATGAAAGCATGAAATTTTCATGTAATTTGATGGACCTATGAAATCTTATACTGAATGTGGTCATGTAGACCTAGAAAGACAAATGCTGCGTGTATTCTTCTAAATGTATTACTAGTGCCAAATCTTTGTATTTGTGTACAGAACCTGGAGTAAACTCAGAAACAAAGAAAGTGAAGGTCAAATTGGGGTCAAAAGGAAAATGTAAGACATGGAGGGATAAATGAGCTCTGGAGGGCTGAATAGCAGGACATTGGTCTATGAAAGGAGGAATAAGATTAATGTTGTGAAGCACTTTAACTGGGGATTCAGGAGAAAGTTGAACAGACAGAGATGAAAAGCAGATTGAAAATACCACTAAGGAGATTTGAAAAATTATTTAAGGGATCACATTATTCTATTTTCAAAAAAATTACATTCTTAATATTACATACATACCTACATACATACATATTTAGCTTAAATGAAGTTAGAATGTGTGGAGTGATAATGTTGCCCTCAAGAATGTATAAAGTTCATAACCAAATGGATAGAGCTGGAAAAAGCTGTATTAATTACAGATTCAGAAAGATAAACTCCACTTGTTTTTCATCTGTAGATGTTAAGCTTGTTTGTTCTGATATGTACATTTTTACTGGAATACAAACAGTTCATAAAATTATTCAATATGTATTTTATTTGTTTTAATTGATCTCCAGGGAATTAATAATAGTCTGCTTATTTTGTTTTTATATTTTTTTTGATTTTTTGGTTAACAAAATATTGATACATATTCTTTACTCATCTAAGTTCTTACTTTACTTGATAAACATCTTTCCTATATGTTATGGTGTTTAGTTATTGATTTTCATTATCTCTCACAAATTACCTTTCTTTGTAAGTTTATTTATTGATATCTTCGTATTGTCTATTGTTTCCACTCGTTTTTTTTTGAAAAGTTAAACATTGCCATATTAAATACAAGGGATAAGTCTACATCTCTGCAGGGAATGTAGCAATCTAGTTCTTTTCTGTCCCCTCATGGTTTTATTTTTTATTTATTTATATTTGGTTTGGGTTTTTTTTTTTTTCGGTTTAGTATGCACCAGGATTTTTTTTCTTAAAAAAAAGGTATGTAATACAATGGATAAACAAACTGGACAATGTAACATTTTGGTGTATGAGTGGTTAGTACTTCTGTTTGCTGCTATGCTGTGTCTGTATTTTTATCTACTTTACTGTCTTAAGATGTCTCTAGAGTTTTCTTTCTGAAAACCATTTTTAGCATATAAGTTTCTCTGTTTTATTGTTTGTTTCCCCTATTAGGTACAACAGGGTTTAGAAGGAGAAAAGAGTTGTAGAAATTCTTTCTCTCATAACAAATAGTGTTGAACAATATTCTATTTCTTAAATTCTAGAAATCTGTTTCTTTTACAGACTGCCTGCGAAAAAGAGATTGGTCTCAACCAAATTTATAATGTGTAAATTTTCCACTTCCTTTATTGGAGACATCAGCATATTTCTCTCTGAACTTTTCTGTGAGTGCCTAGTAGGGTTGTGAAGGTTAAAGTATGAATACATATAATCACTTCTGAAATGGCCTCTCTGGTGCTTTCAAGGTTCCGACTTGCATACTGTGAGCCTTTGGCAAATTTTCAGCTGATGTTTAGTCTCCCTTGTTCTCTGTTCCAGGCAGAATTTCTAGTCTTGAACTGCTGCTCAAGTGTGATACAATTCTGTTTCCTCCTTTCTGACTCTTCAGTTCAGAGGGTAATGGTTTGTTTCTGTGACCTCTGTTCTATGACAGAATAAGAGGTGAGTTTCAGTGTATTCTCTCTTATTTTTCTTGCATGGAGACAATATGTCTGCATTCCAGCCTGGAAACTAAAACTCAGCAAGTCCTTTTTAAATCAACAACAACAAAAAACCAAAATCATGGAACGTGCAAGTATGCTAGTACAATGTTATATAGTTATATGCATTTTGAGAAAGATATTTCTGTCGTGGTGTGCTTGACACAATGTTTCATTCTTACATAATGCACAATAATGGAAAATGGCAAGAAAAACAAGGAACACAAACCTATGGCGTGTTGCAACATAAATGTTTTATTGTAAAAGATTGTGTACAGTATCTATGCATATTAGAAGTTACTTTATTTATAGTTCCCTAACATGTATATATTCTTTGCTGATAACAATGTAATTACATTATAGAACAGTGTCTAGGAAACCTAGCAAGTTTTCTTACATATCACTAACCTTGTCCAGTGGTTTCATGGCTGTACTAGAAATAATCAGAGGAAATCACCATCCATCACAGAAACAGAAATCTAGAAGTCTCCTGGCTCAGAAGACGGGATCCAAATCAACATCTGTAGAGAAGAATGCAGAGTTCACATTTTTAAAGAATACCTGTGAGCACTGTGGGGGAAATATAGATGGGCTATAAAGGTGATAGAATCTTGAAGAGGGTTATAATGGGAAAATCCTGCAAGCACAGCAAAAACGCATAATGTTTTAGCAAAGCACAAGTAGACTGTTTAGCTCAGCTGGAATCTTCATTTACTGCCTTAGGCAGCACAACACTAAAATGAGCAGATATTTTTGTGGGACCTGTTGAGCTGTAGAAATGGGCAATATTGAGAAGAGGACAAAATGAAAGCATAAAGGTACTGAGAGAGGGAGGCGTAAAAGCAAGCAAAGCAGGTCTAATGTGGAGTTTCTGCAGCTGTTACACATGTAATTGAACTGGGGTCTTTTGTAGGCTAGAAAAATATTACCATGATATAGAGCTTTATCATTTTTCACTATGTACATAATTTATAATGTGTTACCTTTGGGAGAATAAAATAGCATTATTTGTTAACATTCTTCTGGGGTTTACAGGTCAATAATTTCTTTGATCTGTCTTTTATCTGTTGGGTTTATAATGTTCCCTGCATTTTCCCTAAGTTGTGGGAGTGTCTTTAATTTACTGGGAAATAAACACGATGTCATAGCATTATACTTTCTGGTCATTTTTCATTTTGCTGTATTCATTACCCATGAGTATATTAGTTCTAATAGGCAGCAGCAGTTTTCTTTAGAAAACAAAATCATTTTTCAACTCTATCATTAAGAGAACCCACTCATTTAAACTGAAAACAGAGGATTGCAGTTAGAGATGATATATCCACTGTGCTGGGACCAAATTTCAACTCCTCACCAAGGCTAGGCGAAGAAAGGGAAGGAGAAACTAAAATCTGTGTATAATAGGAATTGTGGGAATACACAGCTACTTAATTAATACCACAAATGATGTCAAGTAAAAGGCACCAATCAGGATGTTAGAAATGTGAGCAAATGAACAAACATTTACTTAAGTGGCAATTTTTCAGGCCCTATACAGTAATTGAAAAAACACATATACAGTGTTCATAGCTATGAATTTAAATGGCTTTTAATTAATAAAATCACACAAAAATGTAGAAGAAATATACATTGGAATTAGAAGAGATGAGACTAAATTTAGGATACACATACCCACAATTCCACTAGCTGATTTTTGTGTAAAATGATACAGAGGCAAAGCTACATCTGGCTGTACCTTGACTTATAAAACCTTCTGAAGTTTAGTAGTAATATCTACACAAAAGTTTCCTACAACTTAGTTTTATTGATTCTTCTTTGTTTTCAGTTGTTGTTATTGAATTGCTAGTGGTTTAGCAGAAAATGACCTAAAAGTGATTTCATAAGATCAGAATATTATTCTAAACCATAGTCTTAAAATAGCCCAGCTCTAGATCTAATTTAGGAAGCATAAAATTGACTTCTGAGAGGATAGTTAATGATCTTATGCCTCTGTGAATGTCCAATTTATAAGCTGTTCCCTGAGCAAATGAGATATATGTATTTTTTTCTCAAATATTTGTAACCTGGAAGCTTGACCAATTCAGTTTGGACCATTTCATATTAGTTTTTGGTATCAGTACAGCAAGGGATACAGAAATGATGAAATTGATACTCATTCATATTCATAGTTTTGAATTCATTTAACTTTAATAGTTCAGACAGTCCTTTTTGAAATCACGTACGATGGCATTTGCGCTTGCAAAACATGAGAAAAACAGGTTATTATTCTGTGACAGAAGTGATATTAATGTTTATAGAAGATTTTTAATAATAAATACTAATGATATCATATGCTTGATTGAAGATTTATAACAATTACTTTCAGAGAATTTTGGAGAAATGAACGTATAATTTTATTAACTTAAATTTTGCATGTGGGCTTCTTGAGACTTTAAAACAGTGATTTTAACTGAAGCATCCTGTCAATTTTTATAAATGTTAATGAATTAATAGTTGATTATGTTGCTATTGCTATAGTGGGATCACTTATGATTATTAAAATGTTTATCTTTTGTGTAATGGATATAGTCACAAACACTTCTCTGTCATTTTTCTATGTCACTGGTTACCTCTCTTCCAGGATATAAGACAGTGATAAAAGCCACAAGAAGAGATGGGAATTATGCAAATGGAATCAGTGGATATAGTTGATAGATATAGATAAACATTTCAGAAAACAAAACACAGTTTTCTATATTGAAGAAATGTCTCTTTTAAATGGACTACTGGGCTCACAGTGAGAAACCTTGCTATGCCCCATTCTTTACTCGCTCACATTTTCTTCCTACTCTAGCGCTTCTGATTTCTTTTCTGAGAGTGCCATCCTGCTCACACTGCTCTTCCCCACTGCTCTCAAGATTGCATAACTCTCCAGGTCAAAGGCATGCCAGTGGGTAGCCTTGAGTCCCTTCTCCACTACAGTGACAATGCATTTACAGTTGACATGGGGTGATTGTTCAGCTATAAGAAATGTCTTAGAATTCATCCTTAGGAATACACATCAGAATGACGTTTTACCTTCCTGGAAACTTCCAATTTTAAAACTTTTGGAAAAATATTGACTTGTTTCTACACATAATAATGCATGATAAATAACATGCAGGAATTCAGGGGTGTCTTATGCAACATGAATGCTTTATTTTCCGTAAGTTTCAATACTATTTGTAATTAAGCCATGCCCAAGGAGTCAATAAAGGATTGCAACTCATAGTTCTTATGAGTAATATTAAAAATAAATTTTAGTGTCAAGTAAATTCATATTCAATATTTTGAGATGAATCTCAAATATTTAATAGTTTTTAAAAGAACAAAATTATTTATCTCTACCACCTTTCATTCAATGCATTAAGATTTAAAATATGAATAATCACTGTTATCACTTTTGCAATGAATTGCTTAAATATTGTTAGATAGTACTGTATTTGTACATTGAAAACACAAAATGTGATGCATTACTATTATTATAAATACATTAACTGTTCTATTAGGACAAAGGAATATGTATGTGGTGCTATTTGTCCCTTACAAACTGCTTGTTGAATATTTCTCTTCAATTATATACTTCTCTATGCTAATTATATACCCAAGGCTATCCTTGTCTTTTTTCAAATATGTCTTATGAATGGGTTTCCTTTTATCTACAATTCAGGTTTTGTTTCCTCTTCCTCCTCCAACACTTTACCAGCCATCACTATCCCTTGAACATCCATGTAGAAACTCCACCTCAGTATTTCGGCAGGCTTTTCCCAGCTTTCCTCATTATGAAAGCCCCTTTTCTTACTTTCACAATATCAAGTACTACTGTGGTCAATTTTTGGAGCTATCTCCCCAAAACATTGTCATTTCCACACAATCGTTTTTCTTTATAGACTTACTATTGTGCAAGTGCTTCTGACTGAAGGCCTAGTTACAAAGAATCATGTAACCTTTGTATGGATATCATTCAACTCCAGCAAATTGTAACATTTTCTGCCTCCTTACATATTCTAGTACTGTTTAAGAGCTAATGATCCATTATTTATCATTTTGACTACAATTGCTTTGTTAAAATATACCAGTGTAGTTCTTTCTCTGAATTGTGAAAACAGCACACTCTTGGATTAAGATAAACTATCATTTTCCGTATGAAATAACTGAGTTTTGCTGAAAATAACCCAATAGTTTAGAATAGCTATATCTAAATAATCAAACAAAAAATGTTCATTTTTTATGTCATAAAATTTTTAGTATCACCTGTTCCCTTATAGTTTATCTCATTGTGAAATTTGTATTGTTGTTCAATAGTATTTAATACCCATTTCCTTCTACATTTCCTTCCCACTCTCAATAACCTCATCATACTTTTCACTAACCCAATTTTGACTTTCATGAATGTTTTTTGTTGGTTATTGTTTTGACCTTATTTTGTAATGCAATGTTTTTCTTTAAGAAAAGACATGAGCATTATTTTCAGGAACCCATAAACCTTTCCTATGGCTATCAAATAATTTCTTTAGAATGCATACTTACTATGAATATGTATTTTACTACACTATGGAGTGACATGTTCTCTACTTTCAAATTTGTACAATTCTTGTAATGTGAATCAAATTAATGTTTATTTATATGGTCATTAAAACATAAATAATTTTATCCATACTATCAAAAGTTTGCACCAGTTCCCAAGACTTCCTGCACTCATATTTACTTCTGTCCTCTTGGATATGGGTTTCCCTTTTTCAGA
>NW_004949100.1:10319-18212 GCF_000317375.1 Microtus ochrogaster | reverse complement strand
ACCAGCCTGGTCTACAAGAGCTAGTTCCAGGACAGGCTCCAAAACCACAGAGAAACCCTGACTTGAAAAACCAAAAAAAAAAAAAAAAAAACCTGAAGAAAGGAAAGAAGTGTTTTCCTTTCTTCATGTGCTATAGATTTTCAGTAATCACTGGTAGCTGATTCTCTAATTGACTAAAGAATTAGGACTTTAGCACTTTAACATCATGTTTAATCTTTAAAGTAACATCACCTGGGCTTTTTGTTGGTGATGGTGATGGTGGTGGTTGGGTTGGTTTGTTTTTTTTTTTTTTTTTTTGAGACCGAGTTTCTCTGTAACATTGTAGCCTGTCCTGGAACTAGCTCTTGTAGACCAGGTTGACCTTGAATTTACAGAGGTCTGCCTGCCTTCGGATAGAGGTGTGCACCACCACACCCTGGCTTTCTCTCTCTCTCTCTCTCTCTCTCTCTCTCTCTCTCTCTCTCTCTCTCAAATACTTGCATCACTGCTGTTCACAAAATACTTAGAAAAAGCATTTTAAGCTTGGAAAGACTTCCATTGGCTCATTACTTGAAGTGGTAGAGCCAATGACACCATGCCTGTCATAGAATGGTGAGAGAGAGGTGAGATGACAGTTACATCATGATATCACTCAGGAAGCAGAAAGATCCAGTGCTGATGCTGAGCCCATTTTCTTCCTTTTTCCTATTTTATTAAGCCCTGTGTTCTAGCCCAGGCGAAGACATACTCCATTTTCAGGGTGGATATTCCCTTCCTCAGTTGACTCTTTGAAACAGACTGCCCTAAGATGGAATGTCTCTTGTGGATTCTAAAGCAGTCAAGCTGAAAAGAAGAGGGAGAGGCATGCGCTGAAAAAAACTATAGTTTGAAAGAAATGCTTTCACATATGTTCAGTCCTGCCTTTCATAGTGGTTCTTTAAGCTGTGGAAGTCTTATTCTTATTCTTTTCTGTCATTGTCCTTAATTATACACAAATTATTCATCAACATGTTATCAAATTCTATGGAACTATAATGAAAGCATGACTGCAGAAGGGTCAACTGCTTCTCTGTATTTTTGAAATACCAGCTTAGATTTAGTTTCTCTACATATATGTTTGGTTTGTGCCTACACTTCTAAATCATTCATCTTTAAACCTGTTGCCCATCCCATCTTTATTCACATATTTCTATCATTCCATTAATTAAGTTCCATAAAAATGTTTCATTAGAAAATAAAGTTTAAAATAAAATATTTTGGACACAGAGTCCCACATTGGTGGATGATTTTATTCCCTGAAGTCATATTTTAAAGAAATAAATTAATCTTAGTTCCATGATGAGGATGCTTTCTACCCTCTGAGTTTTTATACAGGGAAGTCGAGAGGTCCCAAAATAATATGTCTTGATTATTGGCATTTCAGCAAAATCATAGAAGACTTGATTGTGCTAATCAGGATGACTGAGGAGAAAAAAAAAAGCATCAGTGGTCTTATCCAGTTTTAAATTCTGCACAGTAAAAATACAATTTGCCAAGTAAGACATCACTACTGTAACAAAATTTCAAAACTGCTATAGAGGTAAATAACTGCTTTCAGAATGAATATGTGGTTTGCTTTATGGCTTGGAATTCATGCTTGAACTTTAAAGAAAGTAAAGGGGTTATGTCTTTGTATGTCATAGTTTCTTAAGTGGAATGAACTATGACTGTTTAACTAAATTATCATACATTCAAACTGCTTCTAAAATATTTATATTAATACCCCTTGAATTGTGCTATTATAAGCCTCGGTCATAGTGACTTCTTTTTGTCCTGGATGGTGAAAATGTGTGACTGCATAGTCAGTCCTAAATGAGAATATCTATTTTATCTCTTGTGAGATTTTGGGAACATTTGGAAAGTATAGCCTGAAAAAAATAAAGGGACAAAAAGATGAATTGCTGTCTAGTGGACACTGAGGTGTTACTGAGAGTTAATGGTTGTTGAACAAAAGCGATCATTTTCTTTCTTCATTTTCTTTTATTTTTCCAGACAGTAAAGGGCTTTTTTTGAGGATGAGGAAATACATAAGCAGCAAAGCAAAGAGAAAAGGATACTCTACAAAGTAGAGATGGAACTTGCAAAGTAGAGACTAGTATCCATTCACAACTGAGATTTTAAGTGTATTTGAGAGGATTCCTCCTCTAATTTAGGGTTTCTCAGTTTGAGCAAAGACAGAAAGCTCAGTTAAGCCAAAATTTTGAATATGCTATCATTTTCTGGTATTGAATTTGTTCATTCAGTCATAGACAGGATCAAAAGGCAGTCAGGACTTTGTCTCAGGTGGAAGGGTAAGGAGAAAATCAGCCATCATGTAAGCTCACAATCTTTATTATATTTTCATGAACCTTCTCCCTGACTTCCTATTATGGAATATATGTAATGTCTGGTCTTTTATTTCCCTTACTTGGGAGTCACCCTAACTGTTTTTAGAGATTTGGGAAAACAGATAGATCCAGCTGCTTCCAGGATGGAAAAAAAAAATGTGATGTATAGAGGCCAGCAGTAAAAAGGCCTCTGAGAAAGTTCTACAAAAAAATATAACAGATGGAAAACATTATCAAATGGTCATCACTTTCTTTAGAGTTCTAACTGATGTTAAATTGCCTACAGAAAACCCCTAACCCATAGACATGCAGACAAATCTGACGAAGTTCATGATGTGTCACACACAAAAGTTAAAGACATGAAAATTGGAATGAGACTTATTGGGGAAAAGGTTTCAGCAGGAATAAAAGGAAATACAAAATGGTAACATGGATGGGTATTGTTAAAATACAATATGAAATCGTTAGATGATAAGTTTCAAAATCCAAGAAAAGAAAAGGGCAGTATCACAAAGTCTTCTTTAATGTTCTATTGCTATGAAGAGAAACCATGTTCACGGCAACTCTTATAAAAGAAGCATTTAATTTGGGGCTTTGTTACGGTTTTTGGTTTTAACTCAGTATTTTCATTGCAGGAATTATAGCAGCATGCAGGCAGACCTGTTTCTAGAGAGGCAGCTGAGAGCAGTAGAAAGAAAAAGAGACACTGGGCCTGGATTTAGCATCTGAAACCCAAAAGCCCATCCCCCTGTGACATACTTATTCTAGAGGGTCACACCTCCTTATCCCTAAGTAGTACTAACACCCCCTAATGATCAAATATTCAAATCTATAATCTTATGGGGCCATATTTATTGAAATAACAATCACAAAAGTGATTGAAAATCTAAGATGTTTCAAACACATGTCTTAGATGTGTGCATTTTGTTAAAAATGTTTTTGTTATGAAGTCCCCATGTTGCCATGTGCTTGGATCATATAATTTTGTTGTTTCTTTTTAATATTCTTATATTTTAATTCTAAATCCATAAATTCAAAAACAACAGTGAATCTGTGTAAATTTTCTTTCAGGTTACCCTGTATCACCTCTCAATGTTGTTTGGTTATTGAACATTGTTTTAACTTGTCTTTCGAGCTTGCAGTATTGATTCTGCCAAGATAGATTATACTGAGATAAAGAAAAAAATTTAGAATAAAATGAGTATTATACCTTCACGTGGTATTCTTCAAATAATTTCTCAAATATAGCAAACAAAATCCAGGTAAAATACAAGTCTGTATATAGTTACGTCTGCCCATTTCACTTAGCTCATTTCTTTGCCTTCTACTCCCAGGTAAAATTGGTTAAGTTAAATTCTATTCAGGTATCTCATGTGGCATTCTCTGTATTTCTAGTTCAGTAAACATCCTCCATTAATTTCTGTTATATACTTAGCTACATCTACATTTTTAGCATAAAAAGTCTTTTATGATTACCCTATCTAAATAAACTCAATACATTTAGAGAAAACTTTCACTGTTTCCTTCACAGTATCTATGTGTCATACCATCTGGTACATTTACATGTTTATTTTTATGCTTAATTATTTACTTCTATATGTATTTATCACATTAGCTAGAAGTTCCATGAATGATTAATTAGGTCTATTTCCTTGCCCTCTATAAAAGCCCCATTATTTAGTTAGTATTTCATCTAAAATTTAATACAAAATTTATATAGAATATAATAAAAACATTTCTCATATACTTCCAGGAATAAAAATATCTGTCTTATTAGATATACATTATGAAATATAATATTCAAAAAAGCTAATCAAGCTGGTAGAACTTCAATGACAATAACACGATTAGGGATCATTGTGGTAGCAAATTAAATCTTGCCCCCTGAATCAGAAAGCATGTTCCATAGTTACTTTTTTCATCATCTTCTTTTCTCAGGAAAGTAGGGATGATTTCCCACCTTTTTTGAGATTCCATTTTTCATTTCTTATTTGTGTATTATATCATCCAAGAGAGTCTGTATATTCATAATACTCTTCTGACTAATCATAAATAAAATGAAAGCTAATTAACTCTAGCATGATAATTCTTCAGGATATTTAGTGGATCATAACTACACAACTAGTACTATCACCTTTTATAAATAAGTAAATGTAATGAGAGATGAAGTGATTGAATCAATATAATTGTGTAATATAGTTAGAGTAATGGTTAAATGAGCATAAATAGTTCAGAAATGACTTAACTATCATTAAATTGATTTTGGTATTTTAATTTCAGTTTCCAAAAGTGATATTTTCCTTTGGATCAAGAAATACAACAGTCTAAGTACATTTTATTAGAACATAAACAAGCCAAGAGCTTTCCCTTTTAAAACTTCATTAAACCAATACAAGATTCATAGATCAGTTACTACCTGTTACACCTTTGAAACCCTCATGCTATAGACTATCCTAGACTATTCGTTGAAGATCTAGCCTTACTTGTTTGAAAGATAGTTCTTTATTTGTTTGTATTGTGTTTTCTTTTCTGTGTGTCTGTGTATTCCTTCATCAATTTCACTTTTATTTATTAAGATAATCATCTAGAAATTAGTCACTGATAGAAACCACACCAATTACTTTAGCAGAAAGAATGTGTGAAGGTCACTAACTAGGTACTGGTTATCTATGATGGGTATGAGTTATGACTGGGTTAAGATCTGTATAACTCCACCACAACTCATTTGTCTAAGAAAACAAATGAACGTATGGGCTTTCAAATTGAGAAGCAGCCCCATGAAGCTGAGAGTTCAGTCTTCTGAGAAGAGAGGGGTAGCCAATTGTACCTGGGATGGAAGACAGAAATCACACTGTTTCGTATAATGTGGGAAAACGAGAGACAAAAACAAAAATAAACAAACAACAACAACAACAAAATATTTCACTTGAGTTAACTGCCACTGCCAGAGGAGAATATTAAAGATGCCTAAAAAGAAGAACCATTCATATCTTTTTTTTCTTTCAAACACAGTACTGGCAGATTGTGAAAGCAACTGGTTTTTTAATAACAAAATGCTACTTATTGAATTCCAACCCCACTACAGACAAAATATGACAAGGCACATTGGAAAGAAAAAGCTGGTATATAATTTCCATGTCAAGCATTCACAATATAAATAATCTGTCATTTTCTTAACAAGAGGCAATTTTCCTTTGTACAAACAAAATTACTCTTGAACTCTTCACAAAATTTTATACCATCTCCACGTTCACTAAGTACATCCAAATATAGGTGAAAGGGGGCTACAATATAATTCTCCATGCTGTGTTGTTTATTTCTCATGTTCATATTGAGTCCCATCTGAATATTTTGGTCTTTATTATTTAACAGCCATAAAAAGCCTTGTAAACATAATTATAAGGAAATTGGAGATAATGTACTTACAAATAAATAGACAAAAAAGTACAGACAAATACTCTTAAAACAGCCAATGAGAGATATTCATGCATAGCACGGTTTTCTCATTTGTAGACTTGGGTATGAATAAAGAGTTGATATGTTGCTAAATATTCCATGTGTGCTTTTCTTTAGAGAAGAGTTCAGTAGGTCTACATATTTTCTAGTAGAAAAACAAAATATGCATTTTGGAAGAAGTTATACCTCTAGAGGTTATTCCTTCCTTTGTGTACTATGAATTTCTATTAATCTTTAATAATTGTAATTAAAGTTAGTATTAAGAACACCCCAGGTATTTTCCACACAGAGATTTCCTAAAACCTCTCAAAGTAATGTTTTTTTCCTCTTGCAATATGTGAATTGTTTAGCATCTATAAAAGGTAAAAATAAAGTAGATATTAGATTAGTTAATAGCCTTAGATTTATAACTATGAGATAATTTGCTTCTCCTAGAAATTAGTTTAAATTATTTTTCCATGTGTTGTGAGATTTATGGATAAAGGGTCAACTGTCTATGAGCATTTTTGTTTTAGAAACCAGCTGGCATATACCATGTTTCTAATAAAGACTTTTCTATAGAGTAGAAATTAATGATCAAATTGCAGATACAACATACCACTGTAGAATTTATACATCTTATAAATGACTTGTATGAAAGAACAGAAAAAAAACCAAATAGAATGGGTCCAATTTTCCTCAAAATTTATAGCATATCACAAGAAAAGAGGAGAGACAGACAGACAGAGACAGATAAAGACAGAGATTGGAGGTGGACAGGGCCATTCCAAATGGAAAATTGTTTAGCATATTACCTACTTCATAAAAGGTAAAAATAAAGTAGATATTAGATTTGTTAATAGCCTTAGATTTAACACATGTGCAGGACCTGCCCTTAGTAGCTACATCTGAGGACATATACCCCAAGGTCAGGCAGGGACAGATGCCTAAATACTAACACTATTTATTTCCTGATTTTCTCTCCTCTGCCTCCATGCTGCAAATTTATTATCTCACCAGACTTACATGCCTGATGATTTAAATGACTATTAATTAAATGGATGCCTAAAATCTTCATGGGCAATATCTTGCTTTGTTTTATGATGTGATTACCATTTTTTTTAAAATCTGTTCATGAAAATTACATGTAAAATATTGTTTGTAAAACTTTGATCTTAAAAAATTATCTGAGACCATATAAACTTTGTTTTAATTTATTTATTTATTAAAGATTTCTGTCTCTTCCCCGCCACCGCCTCCCATTTCCCTCCCCCTCCCCCAATCAAGTCCCCCTCCCTTGTCAGCCCAAAGAGCAATCAGGGTTCCCTGCCCTGTGGTAAGTCCAAGGACCACCCACCTCCATCCAGGTTTAGTAAGGTGAGCACCCGAACTGCCTAGGCTCCCACAAAGCCAGTACGTGCAGTAGGATCAAAAACCCATTGCCATTGTTCTTGAGTTCTCAGTAGTCCTCATTGTCTGCTATGTTCAGCGAGTCCGGTTTTATCCCAGGCTTTTTCAGACCCAGGCCAGCTGGCCTTGGTGAGTTCCCGATAGAACATTCCCGTTGTCTCAGTGTGTGGGTGCACCCCTCACGGTCCTGAGTTCCTTGCTCGTGCTCTCTCTCCTGCTCCTGATTTGGACCTTGAGATTTCTGTCCAGTGCTCCAATGTGGGTCACTGTCTCTGTCTCCTTTCATTGCCTGATGAAGGTAAATATTCAAGAGGATGTCTATATGTTTTTCTTTGGGTTCTCCTTATTTAGCTTCTCTAGGATCACTAATTATAGGCTTAATGTCATTTGTTTATGGCTAGAAACCAAAAATGAGTGAGTACATCCCATGTTCATCTTTTTGGGTCTGGGTTACCTCACTCAGTATGGTGTTTTCTATTTCCATCCATTTGCATGCAAAATTCACAAAGTCCTTGTTTTTTACTGCTGAGTAGTACTCTAATATGGATATATTCCATACTTTCTTCATCCATTCTTCCATTGAAGGGCATCTAGGTTGTTTCCAGGTTCTGTGTAGTAATATGAGTGGTGGGGCTGCTCCCCAGCTCCCTGCTGCCCGCACGGCTAGCTTTATACCCTAAATAATTACACGGACACTGTATTC
>NW_004949100.1:0-4984 GCF_000317375.1 Microtus ochrogaster | reverse complement strand
TTTTTTTTCTTTCAGTTTAGTTAGTTTCTTTTTCTCTTTTTTTAGTTTTAGTATGCTACTTCTTTCATAAATCTCGTGTTCCAAGCCTATGTTGACAAGAGAATGGGCTTTGTCATATATAATGATTGTGTTATTGGGGGACTACTTAAAAATTCTCACAATATACTTCTAGTATTAACACAATGCTATCATGGCTTCCAAATGTCATTATTTGTGCGAATGGCAATGGTGATGCTCAATGAAGGTAGAAATAAACCCCCAACCTATTTGTAGTTAATGATGCAAATTCCTCTAAATGGAGTTTCGTAGCTTTTACAGCAATTGCCAGGATGACTAGCTTATAAGATTCGAGGCCACAGAAAGAAAAAATATCCAAGAATCATGATTTCCCATTAAAGAAAACTAAAATGGTCATTCCAAAAGTCCGTTAACCTTTGCCAAAACTACTTACTAATGAATGTAAACAATTTTTCTGAAACTAAAGGCTCGAAACTTGGAAGATACAGACTATAGAATGTAATGTTGGGGTATTTTAGAGAATGGTGTAATTATAGCAGCCTTCATGTGAACTTAAATAGTGTTTATTTGGTATTGCAATGAAGGCTGTCTAATAAATATTTTTAATTACATCAAACTTATTGAGAAATGACAAACTCCGATAATCTCTAAACCTTCGTGCTTTCGTTTTATGAGGTTTTACAGTTTTTTTTACATCATTTCTATAGCCCTAAAATAAATGTAATTGTTGAGGGCAAAATCATAACTAACACATGTATATATTGTATATATATGTATATGTATATTGTATATATATGTATAACACATGTATATATTGTAAGAGCAGAGGATAATTACCTTTATAAAAGAAGATGTTTTGTTTCTCCCAAAGAATTGATTTTTAAAAAATAAACCCAGGTTTCAGAGAAAGTCATCCAACTTTCCCAGGGATTCAGCAGTGCTTGCCAGTTCGTTTTAAATGCCATTCTAAGTAGTAGAGAATCAATGAGAAAGAGTGTCCTCATTTGATCTTTTGGTTTCATGGTATTCATTTTTCAAAACTTTGCTTATTTTATTTTTATTTTACTTCCAAATCAATATTTTTCCATTGATTGTGTGATCTTTATGTCGCAAAATCTTTTTCATTTCTGCCCTACACTGCATATCAAGTAGAAAATATGTTGCTACGTGGTCTATAAAATTCCTCATTGAATAAAAGGAAAGAAGAAAAAACTTTAAGAAATGTATGACAAATAGGGATGGCAGGGTATTTTATTCTAGGGACTACTGAAAATACAGAATTGCAAAACTAAAAACATGGGTTTATATGATTTTCACTTTACTCATACAGGTTATCATTATGTTTATCCATTTTGTTTTCTAATGCCCTTCCCCATTTCCTGAAAATATTATTCTATATGTTGTGCTTTATTCCTATAATTTCTGCTTCAGTGGTTGAGTAACATTAAGTTCCTGTGCATGGCAAATAACTTAATGTCCTTCTTGCTGTTGTTCTGCGCATCAACTTGCTGCTCTGTGCACTCACTTTTCATTGGGAAGTTTCTTTTACTTGCTGCATATATGATCTCTAAAAACTTACTTTGGGCTTTGGTATTGTTCAGAATTTAGCCACCGCCCACAGTCTGCAACACTGGTGAGATTTTCTTAGAAAAAAATTATACTAACCAGAAATAGGTGTGACAACTGCCCATTCTTACAACAGAAACCCTGCTTTGAGAGCAAAGATCAAATGCTACACGTAGATACACATTTGGACTATCTTGAAGAACACACAGTAGGAACATTTATAATGACAGAGAAAGAAAAGAAGAATAGTAGAGATGAAAGTATGCCTCTGCCAAAATAGTAAAATTGAATGCATTTCAAGTTACATAACTTATCCATAAACAGCAGTATCCTAGAAGCAGTGGCTTATAGGATATGCAGTTTTAAACTAATGTGTGACCTTAGGTGATTATTGATTATGATATAGCAGCTTTTAATGTACTTCTAAGGGACTTCTATAAAATAGGTGATTTCAAATATCCTGTCATTATTTCTTGTCTCACAAGCATATATGTTTAATTCTTACTGCAATAGAATGAGTTATAAAAGTCAAGTGATTCTATGATAGGACATAGTAACATTAATGCCAGATTTAATAATAAAATACTAGAGTCCAATGTCAATGATACCTTATCTGATTGCATTTGCTGCTCTCAAAATTTCAGACAGACTCATCAATAAATGGCAAAGAGTTTGAATGAAGTTTATGAAATAAATGGCAAAATCAGAAAACATATACAATTGAAACAAAATTGCTTTTCTTTTCATTTTTCCACACTAACATACATTGGTGCTTGTAACAATGACACCATTATCTGAAAAAGGCAGCCCAAGTGTCTGATGTCCAAAAAAAAAAAAAAAGAAAGCATTTATTTTTATCACAAGATTGGAGATTCTCTCCCAATTCTAAAATATTTTAATTTGTTTTTGTGAAAGTCATATGTTACACATATTGAGAAACAAAATCCTCATTTTCATTCACAGGCAAAAGACTCTTCATTCTGACCTGTTTGTGTGGTTGGGATGCTTTTGCTTTCATGTTCATTCATTCTGACAATGCTGACATTTAGGCAAATGGACTCTGACAAAATCAAGAGTTCTTAGATGCCACAGTCCTGTGAATTTGGGGGATGATTTCTGTCTCACGCTTTTATCATACTTTTTTTTTCTTTTTCACAAATATACAAAGTATCTTTTGGGTTATTGTAATCTGGTTCCTGTGAAATATGGAATTAAACTAACATTGAAACTGGATATTGGAGGAAATATAAACTTTCTTCTGTTCTTATCTATTCTATGGTTTGAAAAGATCCTTTTTTCAGGAAGGAGCAAAAATAAATATTTGATATTAATTTTCTCTGTATTCAAAAGAACATGACAATTAAAAAAATGATAGCCATATGAAAAGCTGTGCCTTAGTTCAGCACTTAGCAAAAAAAAAAGTAGAAAATCAATGGTCAAAAACAAGAAGTAATGCTCATTTAACTGCACCACAGGACACTCAAATATAATTTTACAACCACTTACATTTGTATTCAATTGATTACTCCTATGTTCACTATAAAATTCACTTGAAAGGCCATAATGCTTTCATTTCTAATATATTCATTTATTCTTTTATGAATACAAAAGTTTCACAGCTTTTGAAAAAATCACCAAAGAAAAGATTCTACACTATGGTGCATTAAAAATAGAACAATCAACCAGCACTTAAACGAAAATCAGCAACATTGTACTAGAACAGAAAGACAATAGACACTGTAGGCTTAAGGAGTGCCAAGAAGAGTAAGCTTCACTATGAACTATGAGAGTATTCAGAAACAGTGCCCTTGTGGTGTGTGTGTGTATGTGTGTGTGTGTGTGTAATCAATATAATCCAAATATTTCAAACTCTCTAGTGAATGTGAGGATCCATGATTAAAAATGAAGGAAATCTTCAGAGTTAGAACAACACTGTTTATTAGAACTCTCTTATTTATTTGAAAAAAAAAATGATCCCAATAGGGTTTGGCACTATTAGAAGATATGGCTTTGTTGAAATAGGTGTGACCTTGTTGGAGGTAGTGTTTCACTGTAGGGGTGGACACTGAGGTCTCCTATACTTACGCTAAGCTAAGTGTGACACTTTTGTTTGTGGGTGGATCAAGACCTAGAACTCTCAGCTTCTTCTCCAGCACCAAGTCTACATTCATGCTGCTATGCTTCTTGCCATAATGATAATAGACTAAACCTCTGAAGGTGTAAGCTAACACCAATTAATTTTTTTTTCTGTATAGGACTTGCCTTGATCAGGGTGTCTCTTCTCAGCAGTTAGAAACCGTAAGAAACTTTTCAAAAGTGTTGTTTAAATGAGTCAACTAAATGTGGCAACCTTCCTTGAGTTGAGTTGTAACTGGGTTACCATATTAATCTACTGTAGATAAACTGGATTTCATAATTTAGAATATAAAATGTACCTTGTAAAATGTTTTGTTGTTAATACTCTTGTTTTTATTGGTAATATCATTTGAGGTTATTTTAAGTTATTGGATAGGATAAACTTACTAAACACAGAAACGCTAATGTAAATAAAAATAATTAATATCAGAACTTTGGAACATTAACAGAACTATGTATATAATAATACGATAGTATTAGTACTTAGGATGTAATTATGAAGTTACTGTGAGACTTATGTTTCTAATATATTACTTTAAAGTTTATTGATAAAAATACAAATTTGATTTTAATTTAAATAAGTAGTTTTTAATTTGCATTTTTGCAGAAATTTTATAATAAAATTAATCTGATATTATGTGGTACAATTAATGTTGTTGTTATTTCACAATCTTACCACAAATAATTTCAATAATATTGATAATAGATTTCAAAAATAACATAGTGTTTACCATTGCCAAATAGTACCCTTGGACTGAGGTATAAATTAAAATTAAGTTTTAAGGTTTTTCTTAACAATAAAAATTTAGTAAGCCAAATGATTAAGTATTTTTACTAAAAAAGAAAACCAAGACAGTAATCTAACCAATGTATTTATGATCATATTGCTAGTCTGTTTTGGAATCTGTTTTGAGGACCAGTGTTCTAAGGTTCAAAATATGAGTAAATCACTGCTTTGTATATTGCCACTATGATTTTTTCTCCATAGCCATGTCTTGGTTGATTTACCAACTACTGTTCTATGATTGTAGAATGTTGGCACATTACAGATCAAGATGTACCAGCCTCCTGAACAGTCATACCACCATACTTTCTCTGACATAACTTGATTAATAGTGTTGGAATATCTCCCTAAGTAGATACCCAGCTTCTAGGAGCTTTAAAATTTAATTGCAAGTGAGTATCTGTAGTCAAATATAAGATTTCTTTTTCTGCAAGAAAGCCTGCCTGTTAAATGACTATGTCAGTATCTTTGGAAAATAGT
>NW_004949099.1:41742146-41749222 GCF_000317375.1 Microtus ochrogaster | reverse complement strand
ATTTAATTAATCCAGGCCAGTGGGTACAAGAAAATACAATTTTAATATATAAACACACTCACACACCCGGAGTTCAGCGATCCACCGTAAACCGGAAACAGGTAGTGCTCCAGTCTGCGCGTCCCAATTAATTAGTAAAAACATTCGCCCGAGGCTGTCCCGCCCCAAAAGGCGGGGTCTCTCTACAGGTTTTAGTTTACAAAATTAACTGTTTGTACCTTTACAAACCTTTACAATACAGGAAAAAAAGCTTAGGTCATTAAACCAACCCCAGAGAAAGAAATTCCTTCTCACCTGGGTGCCAACAGATAAAGCACCCAGCTGTTTAGCTCAGAGTGGGGGAGGGCAAAAATCCAATCCTAATCCTCCCAGTATCTGCCTGGGAGTGAAAGACCACCAGTGTGGGGAGACTCTTACTCAAGTCTTGGAATAACACGATCCCCCCAGTAACTCACGAGAGACTGTCCTTGCTGCAACCACACGAGGTTTAATCACAAGACGGGAACCAATGCACTGGGGCCGAGACTCATAACCCATACATGAATTGACCCCGAGTAACTGGGTGAGGGGGTTTTTAAAGGAAGAAACCACAGCCAAGTAATCTGAAAGGGGTAGGGGGAGCGTCACAGAAAATTCCAAAAATACCAGTGATGATCACAAGGGGGCAATTCCCTGTTTCTCAAGATTATGCTCAAGATTACAATCTAACTTTATCTTCAGCTAGTTCCTGAAACTGAACCCGCTAATCCTAGATTTCTGATTCACCTCTCCCTGCTTAGATTTTTGGCTCTATTTTTTCCTTTTGGGGGGGCGGGGGGTTGGATTTATCCAGGTCTTTCAGGAGCATCACAGTCATGTTATAAAACACCTACCTTGTTAATCTTTTGTTCATCCTGTTAGCCCTAAGAAATGCATGCTTGGTATCATATCTGTGTGGTTGTATAAACTGGAAACCTTGTGGATGAAAAGAACATGAGGAACATCGAGGAGGAACATCGAACGGGAAACATCAAGAGAGCATAGAAAGAATAAATGGGACATGATAAAAAGACTTATGTGAGCCAATTTATTTTGCTTACCCTTAGAACTCCTTAGTCAGGTTTTGCCTGCTATAGCCATCCTTCTGAATCCTGAGAGGGTTAGTGGGGCTTAACCTCAGCATAGACCTTGATATGAGGTGAATGTTTTCCTCTCATAATGACCACTTTCTGTTTCATATTTTCACCTTGTTCCACAAAATTATTATTTTATTATTCTTCATGCCTCACTTCATTCAAGGGTAATGTTATTTATATTATTTTTTGTTCCATTGTCTACATGTCCAAAATCCCATTATTAGCTTGAGTTAAATATCAAAACAGCTTTTAGCTAAAAACTGTCTTTATTCTGGGTGGTGGTGGCACATGTCTTTAATCCAAGCATTTAGGACTGGGAGCGAATGAGCAGGGAAACAACCAAGCCCCCCTGAAGGGGGTTGACAGCTGGGGCAGACTGAGGGGCCACTGATAGTGACACTGGGATGTGTCTCTACTGCATATACCGGCTTCATGGGATCCTATTCTCTTTGGATGTAAACCTTGCTCAACCTAGATGTAGTAGGGAGGGCCTTGGATGCAAATAAAAATAATAAAATGGAGAAACATATAAGATAGTATCAGAAGACAATTCCAGTGAGTACTAAAAATTTGCCCACATTTATTTTCAGACTGCTTAAAATAACCCTGATCTGAAAAGGTAGGAGTAAGATAAAAGACTACATTAACATGATACAAGGAAATGAACGTACCAATTGAAGGTCTTGAGCTACATTCAAGATTAAGCATTCTGTTACTAGAACAAAACAAGTCACGTTTATACCCTAGACCAAAGTATTCTGTACTCAAACCACTCTCCGGGTGGAATCCTAAGTTATCTTTATAAAGGGAACTGGAACTTAGTTGGGTCCTTAGACTCTTGTTTGAAGTAGGAACAATCTACTTCTCTATTCATGAAGCACAAGGTCTGGATATTAGCCACACTGTTGACAATAACTTGAGAGAGCAGAACTCTCTGACCAACAGTGAGGTGCGACCTTTGTTTGAGGTAGAAACCTAATAACCTTGAAGGAACTATAGCCAAGTCCCAACTCTCTGACCTTTGGTCAACATGGAAACAGGCTCACATTTTCAGGCCTCCACAGGTTTTATTTCCACATGTACAATGATGATTATAAGGATTTTTGCTGTGTAAAGATTATGCAGGTATTTGATGATGTTCCAGATACTGCACGAGGCAAAATGATCACACTTAACTACATACTGCATGCTACCCACAGATGCATGACACTATTCTCACTTCTGGTCACTTCACACTTTTGCCAGTAACAGCTAAAGAAAACATCTCACCTCAGATCTGTTGTTTTTCACAGGGTCGTTGGGGATTCCTGATAGACACAGGCAGCTTCAGAACTTAGTTAAACCTCTGTGTCCACAAACCATAATTTAAATCTTCTGCTAAGACCATCAGGTTTCTCCTTAATTATCTAATACATCCCCACCATTGTTACTGATTTCCAGGTTACTAGGTGGTTATAAATGCCTAAATAGTAGCAATGCTTATTCACACATTCCCCACCTAAAACTACCTGTGTCTCGGCAAGGGAAGAGGATTATAGGCAGGGACAAGCATCACTCATGAGCAATCGGGTGAATTCTCTACTTAGGCCTGAGGGCCTTATATATGCTGAAATTTTTATGTACTGACAGCTGAGAATATTTTTACAAATTCTTGATATTTGATTGTAAAAAATAATGGCTCAAGATGGAAAACTCTGGAAAACCTTCTGTAATGGCTAAAATATTAGATTTAGGCAAAGCATAGAGGGCCAAGAACACAGTTCAGTGACAGAGTGCTTGCCTCAAACTCATGAGGTCATAAGTTCAATTTTCAACACTACAGAAAAAAAAAAAAGATGGAGCATGATGCGGCGAATTTCTCGACCAGCGAGGAAGAACGACCACCACACGAGGATTCTTCTCAGATCACGCTTTAATGGAGTGCCCTTGGTTGAGGGAGAGCAGGAAGCGAGGGGCCCTGAGAGCACTAAAGCAGCTGTTTATATAGGGAATTGGCACACGGGTCGCCCTGTGATTGGCTGCCACCATCAGCTGACACTAGACTGCGTCAGGATAGGCCCAAGGACCCTTATCCACCTGCAGGAAGAGGGGGACACGCAGCTCCCAAAGGCATAGCCAAATATAGAGTTGTTTATTTCCAACAAGACAGGATGTCGGTGCCATCTTGTTATGGTGATCCTGTCCAGCTCCCTGTAGCATGAGGCAGAAGCCCATGCCTGGCATTGGGTGAAATGACTGTCATCAGTAACAGCTGAGGAGGATTCATGGTGTCCTAAGTGTGCTGTGCTGTGAGACCTTCACAAGGCTTCCCCTCACTTTGTAACCATCAGTGTTCTTGGGGAATGAGTGTGAGCCCCATACAATGTGTGCACCTCCTGTCTCCTGAACTCAACAGTCAGCAGACTGCTGCTGTCTCATAATTGTGAGGGCCTTGTGTCAATCCATCCCGACCATAGCAAATGACTTCAGGAAATCTTTGCTTTTCTATGACAGTGTCTGACTTGGCATGTGCAGTCCTGCTCTAAGGCTCTAGGCCTGGAAATCCTTGGAGGAGTCAGCACATCCCACAGACCCGTGTCCTCCACTCTCTGTAGCTCTGACAGACGAAGTCTTTCCACTGGTGAATGATATCGCATCCACATGGACCTTAAGGATAGGGCTGAGAAGTGTTTGGGGCTCCCTCCTCACTGCTCTTCCTGTTGTGTCAGTCACGCGTGTTTCCCACAGTCTTGCCCTCATTTCTGTGTTTCATAGCTTCCTTCACAGCACGGATGCTTCCAGAGGATTCTAGAGCTTCAATTTATGTCAACTGTAACTGTAATGGTTTAAATAAAAATCCTGCAGGTCTGCAAGTGGCAGCAGTGGGCAGCAGGCCATGAGACCACGCCATAGGTCCCTGAGTGGTGGCGGGCAGCAGCCAGCATGTCCTGAAACCACGGTGGGCCACAAAGGCAGCCAGGCCCCAGGCAAGAAGCCACGTGGCAGGTGAGAGACCTAGACAGATAGGCACACCATGCAGTATGAAGTAGGATATTTATTTAGTGAGTTATAGAAGGGAAGGGGAGAAGGGGATAGAACAGAGAGAGAGGCAGGGGGAGGGGGAAAGCCACAACAGCAGCTACCTCTTTGGGGAGAGAGGAAAGGAAAAGACTCTGGCTGCAGGCAGGAAGGAAGATCTGCCTGCCTCTGCAGTAGATGGTTGGAGGGAGTGGGCAGGGCTTGTCTCTTAAAAGGATAGCATTCCATCACATTCCCATTTCTTTTTTATAATAAAAAGGTGGGAGGTTAGACACAACAAGTTAAAGGAATTGGGACAGAAAAATCTCAAGACTGCTCCTGCTTATTTGTGAGTGTCATTTTGAGGAGGACCTGAGAAGGCTGGGTGCTGGCCACATCCTGGCAGAGCTGGTCTCTTTGCTCCTGTCCAGTGTTTGTGGTATGGAAACATCTGGTGTCTCTTACACCTGTTTAAGGTATTGACAGAACAGAGGACAAATTAAGTTTAGGGGAAAAAATTTAGGGCCATAGAATTGAGAGGAGTGTATCTGACCTGTTTAAGGTGAATCCTTCAATTTGGCTCCCTGGAACTCACAAGTATTCTTTGGATTTGTGAAAACATAAGTTTTAGACATGCGCATTATATAAACAGTAGCATATTTATGTCAGAATGACTCTTACAGATGTTTTTTTGCAAAATGTATGTATTTTTAAGACTATGGAAAGCAGCATGAAAGAGAAATTTGATGACTTGTATTTGTCCTCACACCTTTATAACTTGCAGGTATACACCTTAATAACTTGTATTTGTGTTTTACTGAAATTTGATGAGGTTGTACTTTTAAACTGACAAAACCTCTCAGCTGTCAGACTGCATCAGAGATCCTTAAGAAGGATAAAATTTTACTTGAGAAGTTATTGATTAAAAACGACAGAGAACTTACTTGGTTGGCACCTAGAGTTACTCCTCAGGGTCCTCTATGGTCGCTGAAGGTCATATTTGATTTTGCTGTTTAGTGCAGGGCCTGCCAGTCTCCAGAAGATCCTGTGAGCTAAGAAATCTACAGGAAAACAAGCCTACCTTGACCTGAGCAGCTAGGCTGTCAATTCCAGCGATTCTGTCCACATCTGGAGATCTTCAGTTTAGATGAAAGGCAGTTTTTCCCAGTGGTCAACACTTGGCAGTTAAAACAAAGTGTGGATGGACATTGTTTTGTGCCGATTTGCCTTCTGTCTTCTTTGAAGGAAGTAGAGTGCTGCTGCTAGGAGCCAACCTGTCTCTTTTGGGTATTAAAAGTCTTTTAATAATTAAATATTTAAATGCCATATTCCCCAGATCTCTGCACACTTGAGAGCTGTTTATTAGGTATGATTATAGTATAGAATCTGCCTGGAGAGCTGGGTCCAAGTTTCACTGTACTGGTTCTCAAATTAACAGGTAAAGGAGGGTTAGATTAAACATAAAGTATTTTTGCAAGAGACTTAAAAGTACATACCAGTTTAAAACATGAGATTTATTGTTTTGTAGTCTAAAATGAGATACAATGAACAAACAATTACAACATTTAACAGTAAACATAGGTGCATTTAAGTTACAGGTATGAACACACACACATACACACACACACAGAGTGATCAGGAATTGGGTGAAGTGAATGCTCTTGGTGGGCCCTACCAAAGGCATGCTACTATGCAAAACACACATGCAACAGAGTCAGCAAGAGGAATTTAGAGAAAAAAATATAAGTAAATTGGGACCAGGCAGGGAATACCTCAGTAAAGATGGTGGAACTTGATCATCTGACCTGGTTCTCAGTTAAGATGATGGGGAAGTCACCTGACCTCAGTTAAGATGGTGGAAGGTCACCTGACCACAGTCAAAATGGCTGAGATCACATGTTGTATGGAAGAGAGACCTACAGGTATGATCCGTCCTGTTGCGGAGTTTCCATGCCACAAGCCATGGTAAGGAGCAAAAAGCTAGAATTGAAAACAGCTGCCTCATGGATCTAACCAATTCATTGACAGCAGTAGCAGTGGCAGGGACAGTTTGAGGAAAAGTAGAGCCAATGGAACTGGCAGGACACTGGCAGAGTGAGGGTTTATACCATAGGTGAAAACATAAAAACCCACAAAAATGGCAATACCACAAGGCTTATATAGGGGGACATCTCCCCTCTATAGGTGGGGTGTGAAAGTGAGCATTGTGAGGCTTGTAGAAGAGCGTTCTCTAACTACAGGTGGGGTGTTAATGCCTGACTGGCTCCAGTCCTGGTGACTGGGAAGCCAGAGGCTGGAGGCTGCTCCCAGTGTTTTCTCAGGGCAGGAACCACTGATGAGTGGTCCAAAAGAAAAGAAAAAAGGAGAAAGAAAAATCTGAGGGACCCTGGGCCCCCGTGGAATGCACTGAACAGTGTGTGCAGTGCTAGCACATGAGGAATGACCCAGGGTCAACCGGTCATGTTTTTAGCTACGGAAAGCAGCAAAGGGCTCAACTGTAGTAGTGAAGGATGTGTTTGGGGGCTGGAAGGGGGAAACTCACCACTGAAGCTGCTGGCATCCAAACTCAGGCAGATGGAACACGTGGTGGTTGTGGAAAAATACCCGGTTCCAGATCCCAACCCTGCAAGAGGGACTTGAGAACCTACTGAGTCCAATGGCACAATGTAAGGGTTTAAGTAAAAATGCTGCAGGTCACCAAGTGACAGCAGTGGGCAGCATGCCATAAGACCATGCCACAGGTCCCCAAGTGGCAGCAGGGAGCAGGCAGCGGGTAGCGAGACCACAACAGGCCACGAAGGCAGCCAGGTCCCAGGTAAGAAGCCATATGGCTGGTGAGAAACCGAGACAGATAGGCACGCCATGAAGAGTGAAGTTGGATATTTATTTAGTGGATTATGGAAGGGAAGGGGAGAGGGGGGAGAGCAGAGAAAGATTGTGTGTGTGTGTGTGTGTGTGTGTGTG
>NW_004949099.1:41679586-41742046 GCF_000317375.1 Microtus ochrogaster | reverse complement strand
GAGGCTAGAAGGGGAGGGGAGAAGTAGGGAGGAGAGAGAGAGAGAGAGAGAGAGAGAGAGAGAGAGAGAGAGAGAGAAGCTGCCTCTTCGAGAAGGCAGAAAAGGAAGGGCTCAGACCAGAAGTAGAAGGAAGATCTTCCTGGAAAGGGAAGGGAGTGGGCAGGGCCTGTCCCTTAAAGGGACAAGACAGACTATTACAATAACTATGAACTTTCACATGTTAATATTTATTTTTACAACACAGTATAATATACTGTATATCTTAATTGCTGATAATTTGTGGAACATGGCCACTTAAATTTGAATTGAGGAAGAATGTTACATTTCACTCACCCTGAGCTTCCCTTTAGATAACAGCTCAAAACAGATGGTTATAGGAATCAGAACAAGAAGTCTCCCTTGAGTTTTCTTAAGAAAAAGAGACCACATGCTAGACCTTCTTAACACAACAGCATGTGATGACAGCAGATACAGAGACCTTCAGTCAAAAGTTAGATAGAGTTCAGGAACCCCACCGGAAATGGGGAGCAAGGACTGTAGGAGCCAGAGGGTAGAGCAGACCAGGAGGACACGGCCCACAGAATCAACTAACAGGACTCACAAAGGCTCACAAAGACTGAAGTGCAATCAGAGAGGCTGCATGGGTCTGCACTAGGCCCCGTGCATACAAGCTTAGAATTTTCGTTGGGCTCTGAACAGTGGGAGTTGGGGTCTTCAGACACCCCAACTCTTTTGCCTGCTTGTTGGGCTCCTTTCCTCCTGCTTGGTTGCCTCATCAAGGTTTGATATGGGGATTTATGTCTACTCATAATACTTGTTGTTATCCTGCATTCACTGATATCCCTAAGAGCTTGCTCTTTTCTGAAGGGAAATGAAGACAGGGAAAGGGGAGGCAGGCAGAGACTGAGAAGAGAGGACGAAGAAAAGACTTCATTCAGGATCTATTGTATGAGAGAAGAATAAAGAAAAATTTAAAAAGACAATAATGTGTAAGCTGTGTGGGCAGGACAGACACATCAAAACTATGGAGAAACCCTCAGAGGCAGGTGTGAGTGGGTGTGGACACACACATCAGAGCATTCACGAGGCACGTCCCTTTGATCATTTCACTTACGGAAGTAGGAGTTTATTGCTGTTCACCAGTTCACTGTCACATCTCCCATTCGCAATGGGCACACCAAGGGTCTACTTCAGTTTAAAGACACCCACCACTCCAGGGCCTCTGTGTGCATCGCCTCCATCTCGTCCCTCAGGTCAGTAGCTTTATTTCTCCTTCTGGCATTTGAATATCTTCCAGAGTTATGGTTTCCTCTTACAGTTTTGTTGTTGCTTTGAAGGTGAGCAGCTGTCTGTCCATGCTGAAGAGAGTAGATGCTCACAGCTTTAGAGATAAGAAGCTCATGCACTCCCTTCTAGTCAGTTAATGTGAGACATGGCAGCCCTTCTTTCCATCTTCAGTCACAAGACCCTGAAGAAGGGATGCTTTACATCTACAAGGAAAGGCATGCTTCTAGCAGAGAGACTCTGTGAAGCATCTTGCCTGGTCCAAACTTCTACAGAACACGAACACTAAGACTCAGGTCCATGGCATCCTAGCACTGAGCACTGGTGGAATCAGCACCCTGTCTCCCAGAAGATTTAAAATCTGAGGGAAGGAAATGGGAACTAATGTGGAAGACTGAAGTGAGACAAATATGAAGGATATAATGACTTGGGGTGGATGAAAAGAGACAGACAATGAAGCAGAAATTAAATCTAAAATGGCAAAGGTATAGTATGAGATTCTGTGATGTAACTGAGCTTCCTTATAGAGTACCACAATGCATTAAATTTAATCTTTCTATATTGTGCCAAGAATGTGAATCACAACTTTTTAAGCAGGCTTGTCAGAAACTATTGAAGTAACAGATTTTTTTTAATCAGAAAAAATCTTTGAGTCACCAAATGAGCTTCATTATAATCTGTACAAAGGGTCTGGGGAAAGTGGGGGATTTTGGTAACTATATGAAAGATTTGTCGAAGCCAGTTATTTTTGGTAGGCACAAGAAAGTCTTTGTTATACCTGTTTATGCTTGTAAAAGTGGAAGGGACTTAAGCAGCTTAATGTTTGGGGTTTGGTTTCCCACTGAATCCAACCTACCAGCATGTGCATGGATGAAGGCCGTGTCCTGGAGCATAGGTGACCTCTTAGGGACTGTATCCTGGAAGAAAACTGACTCACTCCTAGCAGCCATCAGCCGTGAGTAGCTTCACAAATGGCGTAAGCTCATCTGCGCTGTTATGTCAAGAAGACGGTGTTTCCTTGTAGTTATCCAGCAGTTCTGGCTCTACAGTCCCTCTGTCCCTCTTCTGTGATGATGCCTGAGCCTTGGTTGGGGATGAGATGGGATACACATGTCCCATTTAGGGTAGAGAACTTCGTAGTCTCTTATTCTTTGTGTGTTGACCACTTGTGGGTGATGCACACATAGAATCCTGCTGTGCTACTTCTTCTTTGGTCCACAAGGGTGGAAGGAGCCGAAGTGAAGAACAGGGTTTGGATGACTGTCATTAAAACAGAGATAGACCTGCAGGTGATGACTTTGATGAATTGGCATAGCTTCATTTCAGAGTATAGGAAATGTGTATAGGATTGGGGAGCTTGGGGACAAACCCTAATTTGTATTAAGCAGTATGCTCCCATCATAAAGCTTCATATGTGGCAGCAGAGTCCTATAGCAATGTTCCTAGTGTAAGTCTCAGCTACCTCAAGTGCAACAGGAGAAAGGCTTTTAGCAGGAAACTGTGCCAGGGGTCATGCTGAAGATAAATCAAGATTCCAGGCTTGGAGACAGCTTTCTTAGAAGGACAGTCCTCCCAGCCAAGAGACATCCTCCAGATAGCAAAAGGTAGAGAGCAGGAAATCTCACTGGAGGGGAGAGAGTCCTTCATGTTCCCAAGTTTAGAGAAAGCTGCCAGGCTATGGTAGACTGCAGCATCTGACTGTAGGGCCACCCAACAGATTCCCATCACTCGGGATGTGGAAGCAGCAGAATGAGGAGGTCAAGTTCATCTTCAGCCACACGGAGAGTTAGAGGTCAGCATGGACCAATGGACAACTCTCTCTCAGAAACAGAACAAAGCACAGCAAAAGCAATTATCAATGTACGATATTTAAGGGAAGTGCACTGTGAAGGCAACATGCACAAAGTGTTGTATGGTTTTAGTTTGCATGTGTGTGCATGTGCTTGTGTGTGTAGTGTGGTATTAGCCGCACTTCCAGATCATCTATCCATTAGGGGCTTTAGATCTCAGCCAATAGGAGGAGCTACCTCAATTGAAATACTGAAAATATGGTGTGGACTCATGAGATGCCCCTCCTTGGATGCCATAACTTTAATCCAAGTTGAAGAAAAACATTGTAGACCTCAGTGAAGCAGACCCCATGTTCAGGAATAGAATCACATGCCATAGCATCAAAAGTCACAATTACCACAAAAGTGACCATCAAAAATGTCTCTTCAGAAAAGAATGTGCTCCTTAGAGATATGCTGACTGCATTCCTGCAACAGAACATGCAGTTTGATTTACAGTGCCCAGTGGTTTTCAACAGATCTTTATTTCTACCAAGACTGAGTCACCCAATGAGCAAATGCAGAGTACGTGCATGAGCATTTATTTTCAGTCCTATTTTATCAGAGCAAACAACTGTTGATAATACAGAATTCAACTCATGGAATTCTGCTTTATTTATTTATTTTTAATTGATGTTATCGAGTTGTGCTTTTTTCTCTATCCTCTTCTCCCTTCCTGTCCCCTCTCCTTCAACTCTCTCCATGGTCCCCATGCTCCCAATTTACTCAGGAGATCTTGTCTTTTTCTACTTCCTATTTAGATTAGATCCATGTATGTTTCTCTTAGGGTCTTCATTGTCTACGTTCTGTGGGATTGTGATATGTAGGCTGATTTTCTTTGCTTTATGTTTAAAAGCCACTTATGACTGAGAACATATGATAATTGTTATTCTGGGTCTGGGTTACCTTACTCAATATGATGTGTTCTAACTCCATCCATTTGCCTGCAAATTTCAAAATGTTTTTTTTTTTTTTGCTGTGTAGTACTCCATTGTGTAAATGTACTACATTTTCCTTATCCATTCTTTGGTCAAGTGGCATTTAGGTTGTTTCCAGGTTCTGACTGTGACAAACAATGCTGCTAAGAACATTGTTGAGCACATGTCCTTGTGGCACAATTGAGCATTCTTTGGATATATACCCAAAAGTGATATTGCTGGACCTTGAGGATGGTTGTTTCCTAATTTTCTGAGAAATCGCCACACTGACATCCAAAGAGGTTGTACCAGTTTGTGCTCCCACCAGCAATGCAGAAGTGTTCCCTTTACCCCACAACCTCTCCAGCATAAGTTGTCATCAGTGTTTTTTATCTTGGCCATTCTTGCAGGTGTAAGATGGAATCTCAGAGTTGTTTTGATTTGCATTTCTCTGATGACTAAGGATGTTGAGCATTTCTTTTAGTGTCTTTCAGAAATTTTAGATTCCTCTGTTGAGAGTTCTCTGTTTAGGTCTGTATTCTATTTTTATTGAATTATTTGTTCTTTTAATGACCATTTTCTTGAGTTCCTTGTATATTTTGGAGATCAATCTGATGTGGGGTTGGTGAAGATCTTTTCCCATTCTGTAGGCAGCTGTTTTTGTCTTGTTAACTGTGTCTTTTTCTTTACAGAAGCTTTTCAGTTTCAGGAGGTCCCATTTATTAATAGTTTTTCTCAATGTCTGTGCTACTCTGGTTATATTTAGGAAGTGGCCTCCTGTGCTAATGTGGTTAAATGTACTTTCCACTTCCTCTTCTATGAGGTTCAGTGTGACTGGCTTTATGTTGAGGTCATTAATTCATTTGGACTTTAGCTTTGTGCATGGTGATAGATATGGATCTATTTTCATTCTTCTACATATCGATATCCAGCTATGCTAGTGCTATTTGTTAAATATATTTTCTCTTTTTCCATTTTATGTTTTTGGTTCTTTGTCAAAAATCATTTCTTCGTAGGTATGTGGATTAATATCCTGGTCTTCCATTTGGTTCCTTTCTATTGTAATAGGCTGCTTGTTGGTTCCCAGCTGCTTAGCCCTCAAATAATCACACAAAACTATATTACTTAAATCACTGCCTGGCCCATTAGGTCTAGCTTCTTATTGGCTAACTCTCACATCTTTATTTAACCCATTTCTATTAATCTGCATATCACCACGAGGTCATGACCTACTAGCAAAGTTTCAGCATGTCTATTTCCACCAGTGGCTCCATGGTGTCTCTCTTACTCTGCCTTCTTCCTCCTGTGCTATAGGCCAAGCCACATCTTTATTCATTAACCAATAATAACAACACATACACAGAAGAACCTCCTGCACCATTTCCCCTTCTCTGTATAAACAAAAAGCAATGCTTTAACTGTAACATAGTAAAATTACATATAACAAAACAGTTATCAAGCAAGAATTACAGTTACAAATATTTATATTTACTTTATCTTTTCTCATAACTATGTATAACTATAACTATCTATTCTTCAACTCCATCAAAGACTCTAGAAGAATACAATATTACCTAAGTAAACAGGAAGTACATTATAAGCAACTTCCAAATCTCTAGAATTGACAGAGACATCTCACTGCCTGGACAGTCACCCAAAGTTCTGTACTATTGAAGATCCATCTTCAGTCCGTAGGCCCATAGTATCCAGCAAACTTTTCCATGAAGCAGGAAATTTGAAAGACAGTTCCACCTATACTGGCAGTTTATCTGTCACAGTTTTCTGTGTCCTGCAGAATGTTTGGCTGACCCTTTCATGTAGTAGGAACACTGAAGGATTGTCTCACCTTTAGGCAAGCTCAGCAGTCATTTCTCTGTGGGTCCTACATGTCTAGTTAAGCAATCTAGGCAAGAGCAGTTTCTTGCCCAAATGGTTAACTAACTCCATAAGGAGTTACTTTGATGTTCATCTTCCTCTCGAAGTAATTGGTCCTTCCAGGAGTAAACGTATCTCATTGTCATTAAAGTAATTTTACAGAATATGGCATTTAAAATGCTTTAAGTAAAGCATTTTAAATGCCATATTCTGTAGTTATCTGAAAGATTTAAAGATACCTATCTAACAGAAATATATCTCTATACATCTAGAAAATCTAACATGATGAAAGTTTGACTATTATCTATTAACCTATATTTCTTAATTATATATTACATTTTTAAATGAGCTACACAATCACACTATCTTAATCAAGAGCATATATATACATATATATATATATACACAAAACAAAATTATCCTTAAATTTGTATCAATAAACCAAGATCCATGCCAATGCAAATCTCTATAGCATATCTGTGTTATATTGCCCTTTAAATGTAAAAAAAATGTATACAATATTTAGGAATATGGGAATAGTTTCTCCAAACTGCTTCCCGATGTTTATTGGACAAAGTATTTTCTTTGTGGGGGGTGTTTACAGCAACCTTTCAGGGGGTCTTCTTCCATCAAACCACACCAGTCTGGAAGCAATCCACAGATTCTCATCCTCTATGGAAACAAAAGAAGAACCTCTTTTCCAAAGCAACATATCCTTAGACCAAATTTGGAAGTCATGATACCTTTAGAACACATGCTGGTTTAGCTTAGCAGCCCATACAATAAAATGTCTCTCTGTATTTAGCTCATTCACAGTCAAAAGATGCAAAGATAACACAATAATATACATAATCCAGACTCTCTGTGAATTTTCCATTTTTACGTGGCTTGTTTTTCTTTACTGCTTTTAATCCATGACTATCTGTACTATGTCTCTTTATAAACTTTACCCTTTTTTAAAGCATTAACTTTATTTTATGACTCTCTATATTCTTTTTCTTCTCTCTTTTAAGCCTATGTACATTTATCCAGCACTGTGACTCATTTAGAATTTTTTTCCATCTGGATTTGTCTTTATTGCATCTCTGTAATCTTTTATGACCAGAAGTGCTTCTTAAAATGCTAAGTGCTTAAGAATCTAAGCTGCAACATTACTAGGATAAATACGGTACTCCTTCTTGCCATGCCCATTCCAAAATGTCAGAGTTGCTTGCTGCTTCTGAGATCTACACACACCACCCTACTTCTAGGCACACAGCCAGTCCACACTGTCATTAATCAAGCTGCAGCAGTCTGTTCACAAACCCTACTCAAATGCTCTGTAGCCTGACCTCCTGCCTGAAAGAGTCAGCTTTGCATTGGCAGCACCGCCATTCAAACAGCATGGTTTTTTTTCTTTTGCTACCAATGAATCTTAAAGGATCATTTGCATGCTGTCAGTAAACAGCAAGAAACTATGTTAAACTTTGTAATTTTGTGTCTAGAATTATTTTTCAACCTATCTCAGGTTTTAAGTGGATTTAGCTGGCCACATGGGGGCCAATTTGTTGTAATAGGCTGCTTGTTGGTTCCCAGCAGTTTAGCCCCAGAATAATCACACAGAAACTGTATTAATTAAATCACTGCTTGACCCATTAGCTCTAGCTTCTTACTGTCTGTTACATCTTAATTTAACCCATTTCTATTAATCTGTATATCACTATGAGGTTGTGGCCTACCAGCAAACTTTCAGCAGGTCTCTCTCCAGTGCTGGCTCCATGGTATCTCCCTGATTCCACCTTCCTCTTCCCATGCTATAGGACAATCCATTTCTTTATTCATTAACCAATAAAATAACACATAGAGAGAAGGACCTCCCAAACCACCATTTGTACTCCTGTCTGTTTTTATGACAATACCAGACTGTTTTCGGTACTATAGCTCTGTAGTAGAGTTCAAAGTCAGGGATTGTGATGCCTCCTGATGTTCTTTTATGTATTGTTTTCACTATTCTGGGTTTTTTGCTTTTAAATAAGAAGTTGAATAGCATTCTTTTAAGGTCTATGAAGAATTTCGATGATTTGAATCTGTAGATTGCTTTTAGTAGGATTGCCATTTTTACTATGTTAACTTTAACTACCCAAGAACATGAGAGATCTTTCCACTTTCTGGTGTCTTCTTCCCTTAACAAATTGAATTCTGCTTTAAGTTGGCAGACAAACACTCACATCCGCAGCCCACCCTCTACTTGCACCCCGTTGTCCACGTTAATCCAAACCACCTTTAACTTTCATCCCAGGTGTACTCAACTGACTTAAGCAGTAACCAGGTGTTTAACTTCACAGACGCCTGCCGGTGCCCACGTTCCCACAGGTTGGCTCTGAAACTCAGTTGTGCTGGGCTCGTCCTTCTTCTCCTGACCGTGGTTGGACTGAGTGTTTTAGGTAAGTGAGGCGAGAGCTTTAGCTTCAGAATTGTTTCTCTAGATATCAGGTCGTTTTACGTGCTTTGTCTCCTTGAGCTGGGGGATGGTCAATGACATGAATAGTTACAGGACAGTGTCCAATGTGCAGTGCAGAAGCTTCCCATTTCTGTCCTTCTGAGTTTTTCTGAGAGCCGTTAGGGGCTATTACACGTGAAGAGTTCTCTAGCAGACCCATGCATGGCAAACATGGCACTTGCAGGTTTTACCCTTTGTTTAGAGAGAACTTTTTGTACTCTGTAAACTGCTAGATTACACTTGTAAATTGGTCCCCAAGACATTCCTTTATTTGGCCATGGAATATTCTTGAGGCTGAGCACCAGGATCCAACTATCACAAAATCAAAATCCAGCCATCAAAGTTAATTATTTGGCTACAATGGTTAACCTGTCCAATCAGGACTTACAACTCATTCTAACACAGACTTCCCCTTTTCTCCTCAACAACCCAGTCCTGCAAAAACATCTGCTGCTGTCTATGCCAGATCAGGAGGCAGCCCCTCCCCGCTCCCGACAGGTTAATAAATCTCTTTTGTGTTGAAAATGTGGTGTCTGTGTGTGTTCTTAGGTGACTCCAAGAACCCAACAACACATGTCCACACAGAACCTAAAAAACAATAACAAAAACAAGTCATAATCGTAACATAAACAACAACGTAGAAAACTAGAAGGCTCAAGTGTTTAATTTATTAATTGGCTTCTGAACTCCAGTGGCAGAAAGCTGCCTCCCTTGGAGACAGTGTGATAATGTTTGTTCTGAAGATGGGAATTCAGACATTAGTGTGGAAAGATAAGAGTTTCTGTAAGGCCATTTAGATGATACACAGCTTAACAGTGGTCTAAAATCACATGTGATGTGTTGTCTGAAATCACATGTTCTGTGTTTTTCTTCTTTGTTTACACATTCTGTCTACAAACTGGTTCCTCAGTGACTGATATTTTATCCTCAGTCCATATGTTCAGCTTTGTTGAAATAACAAAATTTCCTGAAGTGGAAAAAAAAAAACACCCATTCCATCATCCACGTCAGTATTTAATCCTCTCTGTTTGTTTTCCTATTTACTAGTGCGAGTCTTAATACAAAAGCCATCAATAGAAAAATGCAGAGTGGATATTCCAAGGATCGTGGCTAGCTCAACAGGTAATCATTGACCAAGGTTTCTGTCTCAAAGAAACACACATAGGTCTACATTAATCATAAACTAGTTGGCCTATTAGCTCAGACATTTTTTTTTTAATTCTTATGTCTTAACCCATAATTCTTGTCTGTGTTAGCCATGTGGCTTGGTACCTTTCAACAGCTAGGCATTCTTATCTATGTCTGGGTAACGACAGCAGACTGAATCTTTCCTCTTCCCAGAATTCTCCTGTTTTCATTGCGCCCCCTTCCCATTTCCTGCCTGGTTGCCCCACCTCTACTTCCTGCCTGGCTAGTGGACAATCAACATTTTATTAAACAAGTACAAGAAACAAATCTTTACAGGGTAAAACCATTGTCCCAAGGAAAGTAATTTTTGCAGCATCATTTTCCCAAGAATAACAGTTGACATTTGCTATTTATAAGGGCTTACATAAGCAGAGGTTTCAAGCTCTCACTGATGAAGACAGAATCATGGTCTTACATTAGAGGAAGTTGTGATATAGAAACTTATCGAGGCCTAATGACTGGTAGTTCATACTGCTGGGAACTTCTTTGAAACTATGTGACCTTGAAGCCTGAGATATTGACTGCTTTGCCATGCTGCTCGAATGCTACCACACTAGACCAATAACTTTAAAAATATCCTAATAGAATATTTGTTTTAACAATTGTGTTAAAGTTAGCTTTGTCTAGTTGATTGAAAGAAACGAAAATGAATTCCTTGTTGTTTATATTTCTTTGATGTGTCATAACAGTGATCTTGTCCCAGCACATGTGACTAAAAGTGTGTGTTAGCAAAGCAACTATTGTGTGTAACTGGCTGTGCTGCAGCAGGGACAGGGTGGAAATTTACCATGTCTGCTCCTTACTTCAGAGAGTCCAATTCAGCTAACGTGCTCCAACGACTGGCGGCCACACCGAGAGAAATGCATACAGTTTTCCCAGGAGAACGGTGTTTGGAAGGAAGGTCTATCTAACTGCACTAGAAAAGGAGCCACTTTGCTGCTCATTCAAGACCAAGAAGAACTGGTAAGTTGTTCTATAAAATAGAGGTGTAAGCATGTTCTGGAAGCTATATCAATGTCTCCTGATTTAATAGATCTTCCGTGTAAGGGAAGTGGAGACTTTGCATTATGGAAGCTCATAGTCTGAGAGACTAGAGGGACATGTGAGCCAGTAACTGCATATGTAAGGTGAGTGTCCTAGGATTGTAAATGCTGGGCACAGATTCCTCAAGGGAGGAAGAATGAACTGTGCTGAGGTCTCAGGATGGACACAGGTGACACTTGACCTAGGTGTCGGGAGGCTGTGGAATACGAGTCACAGCACACAGGCTCAGGTTAAGTCCTCTCCTCTGTTTGATTGTAGAGATTCGTAAAGGACTCGATAAAGGAAAGAGGCAATTCATTTTGGATTGGACTAAATTACTCATTGCCAGACAAGAACTGGAGATGGATAAACGGCTCCACTTTAAGTTCTGATGTGTGAGTATTGGAGGAGCTCACTCGAATGTTCATTTCAGGTCATCTCAGCGCTCTAATATGGATACCAAAAATTAAAGATGTTCAGAAGGGTTTGAAAATGTGATTCCAAAGGTGGCTGAAAATATTCATGTATAAAAAGTTTCTAGCCTTTTATAAGGTCAAGTGTGCATGTATATATGTCTGCATGTATGTATGTATGTCTGCATGTATGTATGTATACAATGGACTCCTAAGGCTGGGGACTAAACTTACTTCTTAAGAAAGAAAATGCATTTTTTTCATATGTTAAATGTTTTCATAAACAATTTTTTTCCTTTTTATTGATTTTTATTGAGCTCTACATTTTCTCTGCTCCCCTCCCTGCCTCTCCCCTCAACTTCAACCCTCTCCCAAGGTCTGCATGCTCCCAATTTACTCAGGAGATCTTGTCTTTTTATACTACCTGTGGAGGTTAGATCTATTTAAGTCTCTCTTAGTGTCCTCATTGTTGTCTAGGTTGTCTGGGATTGTGATTTGTGGGCTTGTTTTCTTTGCTAATGTTTAAAAACCACTTATGAGTGAGTACATGTGATAATTGTCTTTCTGGGTGTAGGTTTCCTCACTCAAAATGATGTTTTCTACACCCATCCATTTGTCTGCAAAATTCAAGATGCCGTTAATTTTTTCTCCTGTGTAGAAAAACAAATGGAGTACAGACCTAAACAGAGAACTCTCAGCAGAGGAATCTAAAATGGCTGAAAGACACTTAAGGAAATACTCAACATCCTTAGTCATCAGAAAAATGCAAATCAAAACAACTCTGAGATTCCATCTTACACCTGTAAGAATGGCCAAGATCAAAAACACTGATGACAACTTATACTGGAGAGGTTGTGGGGTAAAGGTAACACTCCTGCATTGCTGATAGGAGTGCAAGCTGGTACAGCCCCTTTGGATGTCAGTGTGGAGATTTCTCAGAAAATTAGGAAACAACCTTCCTCAAGACCCAGTAATGCCACTTTGGGGTATATATCCAAAGGATGCTCAATCGTGCCACAAGGACATGTGCTCAAATATTTTAAAGTATCATTGTTCGTCATAGTCAGAACCTGGAAACAATCTAAATGTCCCTCAACCAAAGAATGGATAAGGAAAATGTGGTACATTTACACAATAGAGAATGCCTTTTAAAATGCCTACTTAGAGCCTGTAGACAGAAGAAATTTGTCTTTTGTCACTCTAATATTGTTTTATATTTTTCAAAGAATTTCTTGAGTGGTCCTTTCCATGCTAAGGTGAAATGAGCCTTAGTGTGCAGTGAGGCCAGTAGCTCAGGTCACAGCCAGCAGAGGAACAATGAATGGGGAAGGGAAGGCAGTGTCAGCAGGGAGCTTTGTCAGCTGGGAGAAATGACCTCATTGTCACAGGCTGCAGTGTAGCTTAGCTGAGTGGTGAAAGCTACAATTATTTGAGGAGCTGTGATGAAAACAGACTTTAGTCAAGATAAACAAGAATGGAAAGTCATTTTGGTTCACAGTTCAGGGGGCCTCAAGTCCATCTTCATCTTGCTGCATTGCTGCTGGTCCTGTGGCAGTGCAGAAATGTTGTTAAGTGCACAGCAAAGTTGTTCACCTAGAGATGGGCAGGATGGAGAGGAGATGGCAAGCACCAGGGTGGGATGAGAATCAGAGATTTGCCCTCAAAGGCTGCTTCCCACCATGACCTACATCTTTCTGGGAGGCCTTATTTTGTTTGGTGGGAACTCAGCAATGGGCTAATTCCTTGATGGAGTTAATGCTCCTATGATCCAGTCACTTCTTAATACTGTGTCAGGTATCCTTCACATGACCTCTTGGAGTACTGAATATCAAAAGTATATTTCTGTGTGTGTTGTGGCTCACAAAGAAGCCATTAGCTCTTTGGTGTCTTCTCACTTTTTTATTGTTGAGATCACCATGGTAACTCTGCAATGAGAGACCTGACATTTCAGAACTAAAGATATATTTTAGCAGGATTCATTATTTTTTGCATTGCAAGGACATAATATTCATTCCCTTCATTAGCAAAAGTATGTAGGATTCAGTCAAATTCCTATACACTGCTCTCTATGAGGTTTTCAGAAGGGATATTGAGAGTTGTTTATTAATCTTGCTTGAATAAACAAGCAAACCTTACAAGAAAATGTACTTCTTGTTATCCAGAACACATGAGATTGAAATGTAAAATGTTGATTTAGATTTACTTAAAATGTAATAACCATTTATTAAGCATAGAAATTGATAAACATAAAAGGTTGGCATAGAGTATAGAAATGTATGTGAAGTGTATGGATTAATGGATTAATCTCGGCTGCTCTGTCCTTTACTCTGAGGACAAAATGTCTCTGTGATTAGACTAAAGGGATTGAGAAGCCTGGAGGCTGCTGTGCTCAGTAGAAGTGTCAGTCAAGGAAGCCCCGCCTTTGCTTTAACTCTCTGACCCTGGCTTCAGGTAAGAGAAAGGGAGAGAGTAGCAGTTTCCCCCACAGGGTTATTTGAGGATTAATAAGGAATGTCAGAGAACTCTCCAGGAGTCCAGTAGGAGAAGGCCTGGGAGGCCTTAAAGGGATTGTGAAAGGAAGTCCTTGACTACACAGATCAGCCACAGGGAATTGATGCTGAGAACTGAAAACAGATCCTGAGGGTGGAAGAATCCAAGGGAAATCATAGCTGAATTGCAGGCTGACCACTAGGATGGCATCAGATTCACACCTCAAGCTCAAGGGCTCCACTAAGAACTAAACAAAGAAAGGACACCCGTGAGGAGCCCGGCCACTGTCAGACGCCACCTTCTTTTAAGACCTTTGAGTGTGCTTAGAACTCCTCTCTCCCTTACAGTAAACCCTCATACTGTGTGTTAGCGCTTGGATTCTAGTTGTGTTTCCACCAGCATGGGGCCATGGGAGCCATGCATGTTTGATATCCATGTGTTAATCAGTAGTTGCCATCCTAAGAGAGTAGAATGAAAGGAATCATGACTGAGTCTCATGAGCTGAGCATCTTTCCTTCCCTGCATCCAGTTCTGTGATCTAGACCCTGTGAGCTCACTCTGTATACTGGACAGATTCATTGAGCACCTACTGTGTGTAACAGTTGTCACCCATTCAGGTATATCTCAATACTTCTCCAAACATTAGCTAGTTAAACCACGTGTGTGTGTGCGTGTGTGTGTGTGCGTGCGTGTGTGTGTGTGTGTGTGTGTGTGTGTGTGTGTGTGTAATGGTAAAAGTAAAATATGAGGATTTCTGAGTGGCTGCAGCAGGCAGCGAGCCATGGGACTGTGCCTCAAGTCCCCAAAGTGGCATGAGGCAGTGGGCAGCAGGTCTGAGAGCAGCCAGTCCCAGGCAAAGATGAAGCAGTTCCCCAAGTGGCGCAGTGGGCCACGAGTCCCAGGCAGGGAGCTGAGAGAGACCTCAAAGGTGCAGCCAGTCCTAGGAGGAGAGACAGACATATGGGCCTGCCATGAGACCAAGCTGCAGATCTCTGCAGGTAGCTGATACCAGATAGGGAGCCAGGTAGCAGGCCAGAGCCAGAGACATGGATAGGCATATTATGCAGAGTGAGGTTAGATCTTTATTTAGTAGGTTATGGAAGGAAGGGGGATAAGGGGGAAGGGGAAAGAGCAGAGAGAGAGAGGAAGAGAGGAAGAGAGAGAGAGAGAGAGAGAGAGAGAGAGAGAGAGAGAGAGAGAGGACAGAGAGGAACAGAGGGGGAAGGGGAGAAGTGGGGAAAAGAGAGACAGAAGTTGCCTCTTCAGGGGAGGCATAGGCATAGAAAAGAGAAGAGACTCACTGGAAGCTGAAGATCAACTTGCCTAGCCATGGGGGAGGGAGTGGGCATATCTTGTCTTTTAAAGGGACAGAGCAGTCCATTATGTTGTATGCATTCATCCTTTTCTGCTATTAATCCTTTTTTAGAAATTTATTCATTTTTGGTTTATGTGTTTTCCTGCATGTGAGTATGTGTACCAAATGAATGCCTGTGTCCATGGAAGATAGAAGAGGATATAGATTTCTTGGTACTGGAATTACAGACACTGTGAGCTGCCATGTGGGTGCTGGGAACTAAACTCAGGTCCTTGCAAGAGCATTCAGTGATTTAACCACTGAGCCATCTAACCAGCCCAAACCATGTTTATAAAAGAAAACTGAAACTAAAAAAAGAAAAAGAAGCTCATTATATGACGTGTTAGCAGTGGAATGAGGAGGTCACATGACATGTTAGTAGTTGAATGAAGAGGCCTCCATCCCTTCAAACCACCTCTCCTTTATGTATCATTATGAACATTTTTGCTGGAAGGATTCTTTGCCAGTGAAAAAAACAGCAGGTTTTAGAATCATCCCTGTCATCAATGTTTATAAAATTATGTCTGTGTTTACTATACTTAGCAACTGTGCATTCTCCTGTTTCCTTTAAATTCCACAGGAAAGCAATGATAAGACATTTATGAGAAAATATTAAACACTAAGAGTGGCTGTTCTCTTCCTCCTCAGATTCAACATCATCGGTGATGCTGAAAGAAACAGCTGTGTCATTGTCTCAAAGGGCAACCTGGTTTCTGAGAACTGTAATTCAGACAACAAGTGGATCTGCCAGAAGGATCCAAAATGTCTCTGAAACCAGGTGTAATGACTCCTGATACTGAATTTTACCTCATTTCCTTTATCATACAGATCTTTGCACTCCCTCTGTCTAGGCTGTTGGCCCAAACAGTGCACAGTTGGTGACACAAAGCATGGACTCTAAAACCACTGTGACTCCTACAGATGCCCGTGTTCTGTTTCTTTGTTCTGAAGAGAGGATAGAGACACTGATGTGTCATTTCAGAGAAGTGCTCTGTGGACAGAAGCCCAGACAGCTGAGGAGCACTGGGTTCTAATCCTGAAGTCTGTGACCCTCACTCTCTGTGTCTGAGGTCATCCTCAAACAGCATAGATGACCATTTGCAAAAACATTATTAAAATGCTCTTAATATGGGGACTGATGGCACATGCCCCGCAGTGCGCATGAATGGCACTGCGAAGGCTGAGCCAGGAGGATCCCGAGTTGAAGGCCAGCCTGGGTGTGGTGGATTAAATGAGGAATGTCCTCCTAGCCTTTGGCATTTTATCACTTGGTCCCCCAGTAGGATGCACTGTTGGGGGGGAGGTTTAGGAGTGCAGCCTTGCTTGAGAAAGTGTGTCCCTGGAGGTGGCCTTTGAGACTAGAAACCTCAATTGTAGTTTCCTCTGTTTCATGCTTTCAGTTCCTGATGTGAGCTCTCAGCTTTCTGCTCCAGCCACCCTGCTTCCTGCCTTCTTCCTGCCATTATGGACTCTAATCCTCTGGAACCAAAATGCAAAATAAACTCTTTCTTCTCTAGGATACCTTAGTCATGGTGATTTTCAAAACAGCAGAAAAGTCAGTGGGGGAGAGAATGAGTTAATAAAAACAACAACACTGCTCTTGGAATTAGAGTGAACATATTTGCCTGTGAGGCCGGCGAGCACAGGGAACAATTTAGTCATGCGGCATCTAACTCATTTGAGTCATGCACATACCTCTGTTCTGGTAACGCACTTGACACCCTCGGTTCCTCTCCTGTACAGGCTATGTCCACACCACTCTCTAAACAACACACCTAGCAATCTGCTAGCACCCAAGACCACCACACCCATAGAACGGCACTGCAAGCCCACTTTAACCAATGGAAAAAGTTATTCATCCCCCTGATGTGGGAGTGTCATATATCAATCTGTTGATTTCATTGGTTCATTAATAAAGAAACTGCTTGGCCTGATAGGTTAGAACATAGGTGGGTGGAGTAAACAGAACAGAATGCTGAGAGGAAGAAGGCAGTGAGGTAAGACGCCTCAGACAGACGCCATGCCGCTCCTCTCCAGGGCAGACGCGATGAAGCTCCGACCCAAGAAGGACGTAGGCTAGAATCTCCCTGGTAAGTCACCACCTCGTGGTGCTACACACATTAATAGAAATGGGCCAAGAAGTGTTTATATGAATACAGTTTGTGTGTTGTTATTTTGGGGCATTAGCTAGCCAGGCAGCTGGGAGCTGGGTGGCAGAAACGCAGCCCGCAGCTCTTTCAACATCCCCCAAGGGCCATCAAACATTGACAGTTTCTAATCAAACATATTATTAATGTATCTGAGAAAATGGGTCAGTCTGGTCTAGACTGTCTTGGGGTGCACACTCAATAAGGCAAACTGTGTCCAGAAGAAGCGAAGCAGTAGAGAGAATCTCCTAATTACCATGGTAATCCTAGCACAACTGAACATGCATATTATTAACAACGTGTGTAGTTGGAGTTTTGGTTTTTTTTTTTCCTACGGAGACATTATTAATTGTGAATTCTCTCTCTTAGCTTGGGCATGTCCCACTGGCTCCTTTAACTTAATTTAAACTGTTTCTCTTCATCTTATGTCTTACCTTAGGAATTTTTACCTTTCTTTCTTTCTTTCTTTCTTTCTTTCTTTCTTTCTTTCTTTCTTTCTTTCTTTCTTTCTTTCTTTCTGTATGTCCTACATTCCTGCATCCTCTGCATCTGGCTGGCTGGCCCCTGGCATCTCCCTGGCATCTCTTTTCTCCCTCACCCCTGTATCTTTAATTCTTCTTGCTACTTAGTCTCCCTACTAGGAAGTTTATCCTACACCTCTGCCCTTGCTATTGGCCATTCAGCTTTTATTTGACCAATCAGGCATCTCAGGCAGGCGAGGTAAAACAACAGCACATCTTAACATAATTAAACAAATATAATCCTACAAACGTGTTATGAGAAGAGTTGTCAGCCATAATAAAGAACCACCCAAATTAAGCTCCTAGTAACCAAACTGCTCCTTCTCTTGTACCCCCTAAGAGGAAGCTCGGAGCAGCAGTCGGTGCCCTAGAGTAATCACTCCCGCTGCTGGAAGTCCTCTTTGCTGTGTATTCTAATCTGTACTATAGCCTTGCTTTAGATAAAGTTCCCCAGACACTTTAATACTCCTTGAAGGAGGAACCAAAAACTTGCAAACATCCCACTGTGGCCTGGCTATTGGCAACATATTTTATTTACATATATGGTTGTTGAAAATGCGTGTTACCCTGTTCCTAAACTGGGTAGCAACTGTGACTTTCCCAAGATAACTATTTTTCAAATAATAAGGCAGAGTGTGGAATGATTTGTCAACATTTGTGGGTAATCCACTGATAGAGCTGAACCCCAACTTTGACTGCACTGCTGTGCACTACCCCAGCACCACCTTGATGACCTTTCTCACAAGCCTGGGAAAATGAAATCAGAGCATGCTGTGCATGTGTGGTTTGCCTTCATCCTAAATTCCCAGCAAATGACACTGGCAAGTGGGTAACCTGTAACCACTGTCTTCATTGGGATTTCATTATTGCAGTGGAACACTGTGATCAACAAGCTAGTTGAAGAAAGAGTTTATTTGACTCCCACTGCTATATCACTCACTGGTCATCACCAAAGGAAGTCAGGATATGTACTTAAACAGGGCATGAACATTGAGGGAGGAGCTGATGCAGAGGCCATGGAGGAGGGGCTGCTTACTGGATTGCTTCCCATGGCTTACATAGCCTGCTTTCTTATAGAATCCAGGACCACAAGCCTAGGGATAGCACCACTCACAAAGACTGTGCCCTCCTGCTAAATTACTAATTAAGAAAATGTCCTACAGGCTTGCCTACAGTCTGATCTCATGAAAGTTGGTTATTTTTTGTTTTTTTTTTGTTTTTGTTTTTGTTTTTGTTTTGTTTAGATAAGGTTTTTCTGTAGCTTTGCAGCCTGTCCTGGAATTTACTCTGCAGACCAGGCTGGCCTCAAACACGCAGAGATCCACCTGTTTCTGCCTCCAGAGTGTCCTGAGATCAAATGTGTGCACCATCACTGCCCTGCCTTGAAGCAATTTCTTAATTGGTGTTCTCTCTCCCTCAAATGACTTCAGTGTTCATCAACTTGACATAAAACTATCCAATACAACAGTTTAACATTTCTGAGCAAAGTTTTTCAACCAGCAACCAATCAAATTCCAAGGCTGACTGTCATTCCTCTGCATTTGACTGGCTTTGTTCAGATGCTTAGCGTCAGGCATCTCCATTCATCAGCAGTGGTTTTCATGAGTAACCTAGGAGGAGAAATCCCTACTGGGATTTTCTACTGACTTACTTCAATTTGTCACTTGGGACACTAAGAGCACTACAGGATGATATAGACTGATAGTTAATTCATAAAATCTATTTGTCTTAACAAAGTGAAATGGGTTCATACATAGAATGCATAGAACATAAACAGTAACAATATCTTATCTTTTCACTGTATCCTGAAATTTCCCCTTCATCTACTGGAAACTCTGAATAATTTTAGAAACTGAAAACCAGGTGTTCAAACACGTGAGCTTATGGAGATTGGTCTCATCTCTGTCAAACCACCACAGTCCACAGAGAGCTGCATTTTATACAGTATTATGAAATAGAAATAAGATGAAATTCAGGTGTTTGAATATTTGATCTCCATCTTGTGGCATGGTTTGTGTAGGTTTAGGAGGTGCAGCTTTGGAGGAAGCATGTCACTGGGGGTGGCCCTTGGTGTTTAAAAGCCATGCATCATTCCCAGTTTGCTCTCTCTGTTTGCTGCTCGCTGTTCAAGATGTGAGGTCTCAGCTTCTGCTCCAACCACCATGCTTGCCTACTGCCATCCTTTCCCCCTCCATGATGGTGAAGGACTCCTATGGAGGAGACCAGACTATTGTGAGCAAATCTGAGACATTCAATAATTTGTTGTTTACACTGTTGAGTTTGGTTCTCCTCTGATCTGATTGTCACTATGCCCTGGTTCTTCCCTCTCAAAGTAGGAAAGTGTTTGACTTAATTTTAATGTTATAGCCTCTTACAATTTAGAGGCTTTGAATTTTAATGCCTAGACTTTAAATGCTGGGCCATTTCTCCATGACCTCTGCATCAGCTCCTGCAGTGTTTGAGTTTCTATCCTGACTTTCTTTAATGATGAACAGTGATGTGGAAGCATAAAGCAGATAAACCCTTTCCTCCCCACCTTGCTTTGGTCATGGTGTCTCATCACAGCAATGGTTACCCTAACTAAGGTCATTGTGCTGTTTCCTTACAGCATAAAACAGTACTAGAAAGGACAGATGATGTATTTTTTTTACACTATCCATACCCTGGTTAGCACATAATTAGTTTGATCTAGTTATATATTTTCCTAATCTAGAATCCATGGCAGTGACCTGCTAAACAGACATAGGCTAAATGAATACTAAAAAGAAAACCTCTGAAAACTGTAGTTTGTATGATCAGAGCAAATAAATCAGTAGCAAATGATTCAAAATCACGTCAAAGTAATTGATGAAATTGTCTAATCTGTACAAACTAAATTGTAGCGGCATAAATCAATACAAATGACGTCGGCCTCTGATGCCCATGACCGTGAAGCTTTGCCGCATGCCAATCATCTCAGGGTCCAGTGACTTTGTGAGTCAGATGGGATTAGCTGGGTATCTGAACTCGTCAAGTCTCAACCTACCCAGGCATGTGTGGAACCCTGATTGGTTGTCTGAGACCAGGCTGCTCTAGGCTGAGCTTCACCACACGTGGGATGTGAGCTCAGGGACCATGTGGCTGACACACTCATGTGTCTCCAGTTCTCAGACGGCTTGTTTGTGGGGTCACTGGATAGATGTCAACTCACAACTCCTGCCCCTCACATTCTGCTAGGTAAATCGAGTCAAAAGACCACCCTAGGTGCAAGTGTGGAGAACCTGCTGTCTTGTCTTTAGGGAAGGAGAATCAAAGTCACTTTACAGTCAGCAGGGGTCTACTAGAGCATGAGGGCCCTACTAGTGGCCACATCCGAGAGAGAGAGAGAGAGAGAGAGAGAGAGAGAGAGAGAGAGAGAGAGAGAGAAGTTGTCTCTCCCTGGGCATCTGTCCACTGCCGCTAACTGCTTGCTAGAACTGCTTCTACCCCAGCTGTGTGGTAATTAGAGCTGCTGGGAGCTCATGAGTGAAATAGCCATGCTGTGCATGGAGGGCAGCTTTCACCCAGTCACTGACTCCACACTCAGCCTTATTCTCAGCACTCTGGTCAAGAAGGTATCTGTCTGCTGGACTGTTCACTGCCCAAAGAGCTTCCCTGACCCAGGCCAAGAGTAGCCCAGGTCCATGAGCATAAACATGTTTAGGAGGCATTTGATAGCAAGACCGCTAGAAAAATAACAATAGCAGGCTGAGACAGGACAAAAGAACGAGGTCTGGTTTTCTCTACCTCTCTGAGTGCTGAATTCACAGCTACAACTTTGAAAGTGTAGCATCTGGCAGTAGGCTCCAGGAAGGAGCCCTAAGCAAGATGATTGTCGCATTGTTCACAGTGTGGTTTTCCTTAAAGGGCTACTCTACTTTCTTTTCCAATAACAATACAACATTTCAGTCTTGCTAGTTCAAAGTCTGCCCTATCACTGTGGTCTCCTCATTCTGAATCTGTTACTTTACACTGCCTTCCTGTTAGGACCCACCAGTGCCATTCAAGGCAGGAGACTTGGGAGCAGTAGAAATAATTGGCCCCAAACAGCCGTCTTCTCTGACACAAAAAGAAAAAGAAAAGGAAAATAAAAACGGAAGAAAAGGAAAAAGTCACAGAAATCCAGACATTTGATCTTTTCATTGAAATTTTCATCTAGTATATAAAACATAAAATCAAGGCTGAGGAGATGGCTTAGCGGCTAACAAAACTTATTGCCCTTCCAAACAACCCAGGCGTCCATGTGGGGTGACCACAGTTTCCTGTAACTCCAATTCCAAAGGATCTGATGCTCTCTCCTAGCATCTGCAGGCACTGCACACATGTGGCATGCATGCGTGTGAACACACACACACACACCAAATCTTTAAAAAGACATAAAATTGTGCATGTTTATAGGGTGCGGTGTTTAGATGCTGTATACATTGTATAATGTCTGAAGCAGGGTACAGGTAGCTACCCTCAAACACTTACCATTTCTTTATAGTGAAAGAGTTTAATCATTCTCTAAGCCTTTTCCCTCCCTTTTAAGTACTGTATCACTATCCGCAGTCACCCCCACTGTGCACCAGCACATGGAACCTTTAGACTCCTGCCCAGTGGCAGCTTAGTTCTTACCAATCCACCTCTGTGCTCTGGGAATAACTTCTGTTCCGCAATAGAGACACTGCACAGAAACATTCATATAATTGAATATACGTCTAAATTTTCAGTCTTATTTACGTGTGTGTGTGTGTGTGTGTGTGTGTGTGTGTAAGTGTGACCAAACAGGAAGTGATGGCTCTTCCAACCAAAAGAAAAGCCCCAAATCTTCAAAACCATTCTCCTCATTTTGCCTCTCAAAGCCATAAGTCTTGGTAATTCACAAAATTAACCATCATGAGAGCTGGGGCTTGAGCCCAGATCTCTCTCAAGGCCAATAGTTGCTTCTTCGATTTCCAGCTGATTTTCACGTTAACTACTCATTTGTGAATTTTCTCTGAGCCCCCTGCCTTCTGAGGCACCTTCACATATTTCTCTTCCTAGGTCAGGCTAGTGAGGGTTTTACGTTAGGAAGTATTTGCTTCTGATGCACTTTGGGTTACAGAAGTGTTTTCATAAAAATCCAAAAGTGAGTCTATCGCCACCTTGTGTCCATAGTATTCAGTTGCAACGTTGAAAGCGTAGCACCTTAGGGGCATTTTCACTTTTATTCAATTGATGGACAATGTTCAGTGAACACTGGTATCTTTCCTAAACAGGTCCATAATAGTCATAGTTTTTCCAAATGTCCTTAACTTCCTTCTTGACTCCCTTTTTCTGAATGATTTGAAAGTCATTCATAAGGAAGAAACTAAGACATGAAAAGACCAAGCTCATATTCTAAGATACTTCTTATATCTGAATTTTCCAAATTTTACTAAACTATTGTTAATATGTTTTAGACCCCTGCCTTCTCGAACCAGAGTCCAGTCCCAGTTTAGAGCTTAGAGTTGTCTGTTAACACTTTGGTCTCAAAAAAAAAAAAAAAAAAAAAAAAAACAAAAAAAGAGCCATCCATCCTTCCCTCCCGCTCTGGTATTCATTGACTGACGAATCCAAGTCACGGTTACTGCAGAATTCCTGGCATTTTGGATATGTGTGACTGTCTTTTCCTCATTCAGTGTCAATGTTAAAAGCTGGGTCCCAAATTCTTGGACAATTTCCTCAGGGAAGAGTCCACCTCCAGGTCTTGAATGAGATTAGACTTTTGCTTCAGTGAATGGGGGTGGGATGGAGTGGGGGGAGATGCCAGGTGGTGCTGATACAGCTCGAGGAGGCTCCAGTCCTCCTGGGAAACTTGTTTTGGAATCTCCATAGGAGAAGAGACTCTGTGTGTGCTGTGTCTGGCCAACAGTCCCAGGTGAGGTTCAGGGTGATAAACACCCTTCTCCACAGGTGTGTAAGTCAGGAAAGCCCCCCCCCCCCCAGCCAGAGGAACCACCTGTGTGTGACTCCAGTGGAAACTGAGGAAAACACGTGGTGGAACCAGGTGAGCCTCCATGCTATAGTATAGATGGTCATAAAGTAAGGGATGCTTCAATCTGGCGCATTTGGGGGGAATTTGCTCAGTAGTACATAGAACTTATTAATACAATAAATGATTGAAACAAATTTATCTTTATTGCCCCGTCAGCTCCAAGCTCTGTTCATGAGGCTGATGGCCCTGGTGATGTTTCAGAATCATAGATTACTTTTCATGCAAATAAATAAATAAATAGAATTTATGGTCTAAAGAGACTCTTTCCCATCCCTTCAAACTGTTACAACATTTAATGTTTCCAGCAACTGTTTCAATCATTGAAGTCTCGTCTTTCAATGAGTAAGTGAGTGCTATTGACCTCCAATGCCAGCACCAAGTCATTTCTTATTTCACTATTTATGCTTGCTCTAAGGGGCAAGGAAGAAGCTAGGAAAGCTGTTCCTTCCTTTTTCTAAAAAGTCTCTTTTTATATATCATGTACATACAGCACAAGCAAAAAGGAGATTCTCTAGACTGAGATCCCAATTCGGCCACTCAAATTGTCTTATCCTCAATAAGTCATGGGGTGTCTTAGACGTAGGAACATTTAGCACAGTGATGATCTCTCCAAAAATGATCTAGCTCTGTCCCATGTATTCATATAGGCAATGCTACCAATATGATTTATTCTGCTAGAAAAATGTAATGCATATTTTAAATACTTCATGGAGGCTGTGCTGCTGATGGCAGTAGTGACAAAGATCCCTTCCTTCAAAGGGTGGTGTGGCTTTTGTTTTCATGGTGTCTCTCTAGGAAAAATGAATTCCCATGTTCAATCATGAAGGGATGTGCTTGGTGATTGTTGCAGAAAAGTTGTTTTTACATGTTTAGAGTTAAGACTGTATCAATGATGTGGGACTCCCTTCTGTATGCCGTGAATACCATTGGTTAATAAAGAAACTGCTTTGGACCTATAGCAGGGCAGAACTTAGCTAGGCAAAGAAAACTAAACTGAATTCTGGGAGGAAGAAAGCAGAGTCAGGGAGAAGCCATGAGCAGCTGCCAGAGACAGAAACACTGAAACTTTGCTGGTAGGCTACAACCTTGTGGTGATGCACAGATTAATGGAGATGGGTTAAATTAAGATGTAAGAGTTAGCCAATAAGAAGCTAGAGCTAATGGGCCAAGCAGTGATTTAAATAATATAGTTTCTGTGTGATTATTTTGGGGCTGAGCAGCCAGGAACCAACAAGCAGATTCATACAACATAACAATAGTATTGATCAATATAGTATTGATCAATATAGTACTTGTCAATCTAGTATTCATACTAGATACTGCCATATCTAATCAATCCTGTTTACCGTAGGGAAGTGCCCTAAACAGACAGTGGTGGAGTTTTCCTTTCTCACCAATTTTTGCAATAATTCCCTTTTAGGACATAGAAAATATACAGTTTCTGAAGGTTTTTTGGTTTTGAGTTCTGTTTTCTGCTGAATACCAGAAGCTGTTTTCATAAAGTGTAAATTTTTATGAAGTTTTTTAGAATATTTCCAGTGGAAAGCCATTAACCAGTGAGCAAGCAACAAAGCAAAAAATAAAACAAAAAATGAGCACAGTACTATCTGTAAAAAGGATGACCTTTCTCTTTTAGCCTGAAGATGGGGGGAGAATATTTACATCAGTCAGTCATACATGTTTCTGGATTAAATCTGAATCTGTAATTTAATAGCCTCCTTGACATTTTTAATATGTTTTGTTTTTAAATCTATACTGTTATTAAATAAAATAAAATTAATATTATTTGAAGGAATCTACAAAGGACCTATGTAAAGACTAGATAATTTTCTAATAACAGTTAAACACTGGGAGTGTAAGCAGGGTCACGCACTCAGGAGGTAAGAGAGGCAGATCATAGTATGTGGAGAGAGAAAAAGTATAAGAATCATTTATTATTTTATTGATTTTACTGAGCTATACATTTTTCTCTCCTCCTCCTCTTTCTTCCTCTCCCCTCCCCTTCAACCCTCTCCCATGGTACCCATGCTCCCAATTTACTCAGTAGGTCTTATCTTTTCCTATTTTCCATGTAGATTAGATCCATGTATGTCTCTCTTAGGGTCCTCATTGTTCTCTAGGTTCTCTGAGTTTGTGAATTGTAGGCTGGTTTTCTTTGCTTTATATTTAAAAACCACTTATGAGTGAGTACATATGATAATTGTCTTTCTGAGTCTGGGTTACCTCACTCAAAATAATGTTTTCTAGCTCCATCCATTTGCCTGCAAATTTTAAGATATTATTTTTTCTGCTGTGTAGCACTCCATTGTATAAATGTACATTTTCCTTATCCATTCTTCAGTCGAGGGGCATTTAGGTTGTTTCCAGGTTCTGGCTATGGCAAACAATGCTTCTATAAATATAGTTGAGCACATGTCCTTGTGGCATGATTGAGCATCCTTTGGATATATACCCAAAAGTGTTATTTCTGGGTCTTGAGGAAAGTTGTTTCCTAATTTTCTGAGAAATCGCCACACTGACATCCAAAGGGGCTATATTAGCTTGCACTTTCACCAGCAATGCAGGAGTGTTTCTTTTACCCTACACACTCTCCAGCATAAGTTTTCATCAGTATCCTGGCCATTCTTACAGGTATAAGATGGAATATCAGAGTTGTTCTGATTTACCTTTCTCTAATGACTAAGGATGTTGAGCATTTCCTTAAGTGTCTTTCAGCCATTTTAGATGTGTCTATTGAGCACTCTCTGTTTATGTCTATACTCCATTTTTATTGGATTATTTGTCCTTTTGATGACCAGTTTCTTGAGTTTTTGTATATTTTGGAGATCAGACCTCTGTCTGATGTGGGGTTGGTGAAGATCTTTTCCAATTCTGTAGGCTGCCATTTTGTCTTGTTGACCATGTCCTTTGCTTTACAGCATTTCAGTTTCAGGAGGTCCCATTTAATATATGTTTCTCTCAGTGTCTGTGCTGCTAGGGTTATATTTAGGAAGTGGTCTCCAGTACCAATGCATTCAAGTGTACTTTGCACTTTCTCTTCTATAAGGTTCAGTATGGCTGGCTTTATGTTGAGATCTTTGATCCATTTGGACTTGAGTTTTGTGTATGGTGATAGATATGGATCTATTTTCATTCTTCTACATGTTGACATCCAGTTATGCCAGAACCATTTGTTAAATATGCTTTCTTTTTTCCATTTGATATTTTTTGCCTCTTTGTCAAAAATCAGGTGTTCAAAGGTGTGTGGATTGATAGCCGGGTCTTCCATTTGATTCCATTGGTCCTCCTATCTGTTCTTATGCCAGTACCAGGCTGTTTTCAGTACTGTGGCTCTGTAGTAGAGTTTGAAGTCAGGGATGGTGATCCCTCCAGAAGTTTTTTTTATTGTACAGGATTGTTTTGGCTATTTTTGGTTTTTTGTTTTTTCATATGAAATTGAGTAACATTCTTTTGAGGTCTGTGAAGAATTTTGCTGGGATTTTGATGGGCATTGCATGAATCTGATTGCTTTTGGTAAGACTGCCATTTTTACTATGTTAGTTCTACCTACCCAAGAGCATGGGAGATTTTTCCACTTTATGGTGTCTTCTTCAATTTTTTTCTTCAAAGATTTAAAGTTCTTGTCATAAGAGTCTTCCATTTGTTTGATTAGAGTTACTCTGAGATATTGTATGCTATTTGTGGCTATTGTGAAGGGTGATGTTTCTCTGATTTCTTTCTCAGCCCTTTTATAATCTGTGTACAGGAGGGCTACCAATTTTTTTTTAGTTAATCTTGTATCCTGCTACATTACTGAAAGTGTTTGTGAGTTGTAGAAGTTCCTTGGTATAATTTTTGGTGTTGCTTATGTAAACTATCATATCATCAGCAAATAGTGAGAATTTGACTTCTTCTTTTCCGATTTGCATCCCCTTGATCTCCTTTTGTTGTATGATTGCTCTAGCTAGGACCTCAAGGATTATAATGAATATATATGGAGAGAGTGGACAACATTTTCTTGTTCCTGATTCAGTGGGATTGCTGGGAGTTTCTCTCTATTTGGTTTGATGTTGGCTGTTGGCTTGCTGTATATTGCCTTAATTATATTTAGGTATGTTCCTTGTATACCTTCTCTCTCCAAGACCTTTATCATGAAGGAATGTTGTATTTTGTTGAAGGCTTTTTCAGCATCAAATGAGATGATTATGTGGTTTTTATTTTTCAGTTTGCTTATATGGTAGGTTTTGTTGATATATTTTCATATGTTCAACCATCCCTGTATCTCTAGAATGAAGCTGACTTGATCATGGTGGGTGATGGTTCTGATGTGTTCTTGGATTCAATTTGCCAGTATTTTATTTAGTATCTTTGCATCAATGTTCATGAGTAAGATTGGTCTGTAATTCTCTTTCTTAGCACTGTTTTTCTGTGGTTTGGGTATCAGGATAATTATAGCCTCATAAAAAGAATTTGGCAATGTTCCTTCTGTTTCTATTGTGTGGAACAATTTGAGGAGTATTGGTATTAGTTCTTCTTTGAAAATCCTGTAGAATTCTGAGCTGAAACCATCTGGTCCCAAGCTTTTTTTGGTTGGAAGACTTTTGATGACTGTTTCTAGTTCTTCAGCAGTTATAGATCTGTTTAGTTTGCTTGTCTGGGCTAAGCTAGTCGAGTGGCTGGAACAAACAAGCGGACCCTCTTTGCAATAATTGGAAAATGTTTTCCAACCCTTTACTCTGAGGCATTGTCTGTCTTTGAGGTTGAGGTGTGTTTCTTGTATGCAGCAGAAGGATGGATTCTGTTTTCATATCCAATCTGTTAGCCTGTGCCTTTTTATAGGTGAGTTGAGTACATTTACATTAAGGGATATTAATGACCAGTGATTGCTATCTCCTGTTAATTTAGTTTTCATTGTTGGTGATATTATTTTGTGTGTGTTTCCCCTTCTTTGAGATTTGCTGCTGTGAGATCATCAATTGTCTGTGTTTTTGTTGATGTAGCCAACTTTCTTGGGTTTGAGTTTTCCTTCTAGTACTTTGTGAAGGGCTGGGTTTGTGACTAGATATTGGTTAAATCTGATTTTGTCATGGAATATCTTGTTTTGTCATTCTATGGTGATTGAAAGTTTTACTGGGTAAAAGTAGTCTGGGCTGGCATCCATGGTCTATTAATGTCTGCATAATGCTTGACCAGGACCTTCTGGCTTTCATTGTTTCCAAGGAGAAGTCAGGTGTAATTCTGATAGGTCTGCCTTTATAGTTATTTGGCCTTTTTCCTTTGCAGCTGTTAATATTCTTTCTTTATTCTGTATGTTTAGTGTTTTGATTATTATGCAGTAAGGGGGCCTTTTTTTAATTCAGTCTATTTGGTGTTCTATAAGCTTCTCATATCTTCATAGGAATATCTTTCTTTAGGTTGGGAAAGTTTTCTTCTATGATTTTGCTTAATATATTTTCTGTGCTTTTGAGTTGCACTTCTCCTTCTTCTATACCTATCATTCTTAGGTTTTGTCTTTTTATGGTGTCCCTTAGTTCCTGAATATTTTGTGTTAAGCTTTTCTTAGATTTAATGTTTTCTTTAATTGATGAGCCTATTGTATCTTCAGTGCTTGAGATTCTCTCTTCCATTTCTTGTATTCTGCTGTTCATGCTTGCATTTGTGGTTTCTGATCGTTTTCTCATGATTTCTGTTTCTATAATTCCTTTGATTTGTGTTTTCTTTATTGTCTCTATTTTAGTTTTCAAGTCTTGAATCGTTTCTTTCACATTTGATTGTTTTTTCTTGGTTTTTTTTTAAGGGATTTGTTTATGTCTTCCAATTTTTTGCTTGTCTTTTCTGCTATTTTTTTGAGGGAATTTTTTATTTCCTCTTGACGGGCCTCAAACATTCTCCTAAAGATATTTTTTAGGTCATTTTTCTTCTGCTTCATCTATATTTGGTTGTTCAAGTCTTGCTGTTGGAGGGTCACTAGTTTTTTACTGGTGTCGTGTTGCTCTTTGTGGTGTTGCGTGTGTTCTTACCTTGTCTACCCATCTTTTCCTCTGATTGGTGTAGCTGGGGCTGCCTGTGACTCTGGTGATCAATCTTCCAGGTGACAGTGGATTCAAGGCTCAGATGATTGCTCCTCATGGTGCAGTCAGTGCCACAGTTCCAGTCACCCTGTTGGTCACTCCGTGTCCCTGGAGGTCACTCTGCGCTCCCAGGGTTTGGTCTGATCCTGTGGAGTTTGCTGTCTCAGACCTGCTCCAGTCTAAGTTGCTGGCTCAGTCCTGCTTCTGTAGAGTTCATTGTCTTAGGCCTGCTCTGGCCTAAAGTGTAAGAATCTTAATAAAGATGCAGGATCACTGCTTCACTCTAAAGAATGATGCCTAAAGTTCTAGAAGTGAAACCTTTTGTGGAAAAGTCATATAGAAACTTACTATTTTATGGGCTAATTAAAAATATACTTATAAATCGGGCAGTGGTGACACACGCCTTTAATCCCAGCACTCAGGAGGCAGAGGTAGGCAGATCTCTGTGAGGTCGAGACCAGCCTGGTCTACAAGAGCTAGTTCCAGGACAGGAACCAAAAGCTACAGAGAAACCTTGTATATATATGAGATAGGAATGGAGGAACCCTGCATTACCTAGAGTCATGGGTTTTAAAATTAAAATCCCAATGTCATATACAAGACACCACCCTGCGAATTGTTGGCCTCAGGGGGTCCTCAAATAATACCAGCTAGTGCCCTGACTCTTGATTGGCCCCCACAATTAGATGGTAGTCCCTGTTGCTGAAGATAACAAATACTTTGGTTACAGGCTACAGAGAAATCTACCTGGAAAAAACCTAGAAGCTCCTTCCCTTCCAATGACCATACATCGTGCCAGAAGGTACTGCGCAGACTCCTACTGGAAAAGCAGCCTCATCGATGAGCTTACCCAGCTGTAGACACAGCGTGATACAATATTGACCTGCCAGGCAAGAAATGTTCACTGGTGCGATAAGGACATGAGTGTTTCAGGAATAAGCAACTGCTCTCCAATTGGATTTGAGGCCTCCACACGGGAAAGCACGCATGCATTGTTAGTATTCAGGCATCTGCACTGACCTGCCCTTGGGGTCCTCACAGGATAGCCCTCAGCTGCAGCCACTAAGAGCACCTGCTGTGCACATTCCCTCTGCTCCCTTTTAAAAGGGCCCTGCCCACCTCATCCCTCTCTCTTTCTCTCTGTTGGTCTGTGAAAGACCCCCGTCCAGCTTGCTAAGCAGCTTAGCACCAGATGAAAGACCCCCCCGCCCAGCTTGTTAAACAACTTAGCACCGGTAACACCATTTTGCAAGGCTTGTACTGAATATTCAGGGTTTTAACAAAGGGCAGTTTAGAAGCTGCCAAAACGAGATAGAGACACCTGTGGCTGGGCCGGGGGAGGAACGGTGAATACCAAGAGAGAAACTCCCTGTCTGCCCTAGACAAGAGCCAAGGCAGCCCATATCTGAATTCTCGGGAACCAGGGACCTTGTCCCGACTTGAACTCAGCCATCAAACTGACCAATGAATACCCTGTAACTATGCATCTCGCTTCTGTAACCGTGCTTCTGCTCCCTTTACCCTATAAAGACCCGCTACCCCAGCCTGACGGCGCACAAGTCCTCCGAGGGACCTTGTTGCCCCAGGTACCTGTGCATCCGAATAAACCTCTTGCTGTTTGCATCCGCACAAATGGTCTCGCTGCTCCTTGGGAAGGGTCTCCCCAGACAGAAAGACACTATCTGAGGGTCTTTCAGTCTGCTTCTGTGTGTGTGTGTGTGTGTGTGTGTGTGTGTGTGTGTGTGTGCGCGCGCGCGCGCGCGCGTGCTCCTCTGATATCTTTCTGTCTCTCCCCCTTCTCTCTCTCCCTCTCTCTTCTGCTACTCCTGTCCCCAGGGACTGGTCTTTCCCCTCCCCTTCCCTCTTTTTATGTTCCCTTTGCTCCTGTAATAGAAAACCCCTCCATGTGAGCTCTGTCGCTTGGCGTCTTTCTCTCATGGCACTTGTTTTAAAATCACAACATGCATGCCTTGCCAAAATGGTAAACAGATATATTGTCAAACTGCCTTCTGTTATACCCATAGACTGGTGTAGCTTTCAGCCTTGAGAGAGGATCTCCATTTTGCAGCAGGCAATGACTCATGCAGAAGCTTGTTATCTGGCCAAAGTACTGAGACTGCTCAGCTGTAATAGGGCAACACAGAAGAAAAAAGCAGGCTGTAGGAACTGGGGTGTGAGCCGACTGCTGTAACCCTGCCGTCTGGTTATGCCATGGCTGTGCTGATCATGAGCTAGCAGCAACCAAGGATGGCTGCGCAAGATTAGGCCCTTGATATATGGGGGGAGGTGCCATGAGGCCCCACCCTTTTGTGAGGAGTGAATGGCTGCCATCAGAGAGGGTGTCATTTTATCCAGTGGTGTAACCCTGTAAGTTGCCCAGGCTCCTACAAACAACCCCCTATCCACTGTCTTACAAGCAACCTTAACAAACTTAGTGGGTCAAAGAAAGGAAAAGAAAAAAAGGAGGCACAAAAAATAGAAAAATAGAGGGGAAATTAATTAGGTGGAAGATGTAATTCAGAGAAATAAATGATAAGAGAGGGTAATGAAGGGTTAAATATAAAATATTGTATTATGAAACTGTCAAAGAATAAGGAAATAATAAAAGAACTCTCCATCCTAAATATCATCAGATAGAACTATTTTGCTCTGAGTTGACTGGTAGGATGAACTAGTAAAACAATAAGATGGTTTGCCAACTGTGTAAAAATATCTAATATTAGACAGCCAAAAGTATCTTTGGACCAAGTACCTCATTTTATTCACTGAAATGCTTAATATTTATTATTTCTAGTGACTCAGGATTGACATTTTGTTGTTTTGAATGAGTAAGAGATGGTGTTGAGGGTCATGAAAAAGTTGAGTATGTTGTGTTTAGTGTGTAATTCCAGTTAGTGGGGATAATTATTAAGCCAAGAATATGGCTGGAGAGCCATACTCCCATTACAGAATATGAACAAAATATAATATAAGATTATTCTGTAACTATAACATAAAGAATATTTGAAAACTAGTGCATATTGACAGTGTTACACTCTTCTTTACTTATTTCATTTGGGTTTTTGAGACAGGGTTGTTCTGTATAGCCTTGGCTGTCCTTGAACCTGTTCTGGAGAGCAGGCTGGCTCAGAGATCTGCCTACCTCTGTCTCCTGAGTGCTGAAATTAAAGGCATCCACCACCACCACCCTTAGAACACATCTTATACTCTTTGTGTTTAAATTTAATCTAATCTGAAAAGAACAAAAGAAAAACAAGCCCAAAATCTTTGTGGGTTCTGCCAAAAGCCAATATTCGCCCCTCTTCTCTTCTTTCTCAAAGGAAATATTGACCTAACATGATGAGACTTGCTACAGATACTTCAAAACTATACACTAAATTCAGGGTAAGATTATGTTTGGACTTTTGGCTGAAGTTATATTTGATCATGCGTTAAAACACTTGAGAAATTTTCAGGGAATCTGCTTTATCCTGAAGTACATAAGCCTTAATTTTATGTGTTTTTAGGATAAATACAGGGGTGGCTGCTGATTTAAATTCTTATCAGACCCTGACTGACTCTGGTTGGCTAATGCTCAGTAACTATATGGCAATAATACCCAACTACCTCAAATTCATTTTTTCAGAAAGAAAAAAATGTATTGCGTGTACTGCAAGAGTGTTTCCTAGACTGCTACCTACAGCCTAAGGCAGTAGGTCTTGTTTTTATGTATTTATTTACTACTGATATTGAGGCTTAAGTAGAACAAGGTTGCCTCAAACTCACTGTATAGCCGGAAATAACCCATCCTTCTCCCACCTCCTCAGTGCTGTGCACTGGGGGATCACGTGTGTTCTGCCATGCCTGGAGAATCCATATCTGCAGGTTTCATCTCTTCGCAACACTTCAGAACAATCCATTCAATTGCCTCGTTGGCTTTGCTATATAATATTTTAAAGGGTTTTTTTTATTTAATGTCTAATGTGAATAAAGTAAGATTCTTAATAACTGGCTCATTAACACGCCAGCATATTCATTCAGCAGCACAGTCAAGAACAAAGGACTAATTCCGTACTCCTGACCTTTCTTCCAGAGGACCTGAGTTCAGTTGCCAGCATCCATATATCAGCTCACAACCATCTATCTGTGTGATGCCTAGTTTTGCTTGCTAACTTGACTACATCTGGAAAAAACTATAATCCAGAAATGGAAGACACGCCTGTGAGAGATTTTTTTTTTTTTTTTTTGGCTTGGTTTGAAGTGGGTGAATCTACTTCTAGTCCAGACCTTAGCGGTAGGAAGATACATGCCTTCAATGAAGATCCTGGGGCAGGAAGACACACGTTTATTCTGGGCCACGCCTTCTGCTGGAAGTCTACATGAGTACATAAAACAGGAAGCTTTTGCTCTTTGCCTGCTTACCTGCCCTCACGTTGCTAGCACATCTGTTCCTTCACTGGCATGAGAGCCTACTTCTTCGGACTCCAGCATATACTAAGGACCAGCTGAGACATCCAGCTTTGTGGAGCGAGCAACTACAGGATTCTTGGATTTTCCATTCACAGCCAGCCATTGCTGGATTAGCTGGACTGCAGCCTGTAAGTCATTCAAAAAAAATCCCCTTAATATAATTAGAGAATGATTCATTCTATACATTCTGTTACTGTAGAGAACCCTGGCTAATGCAATCTGTAACTCCAATCCCACAGTATCTGACGCCATCTTCTGGTCTCCATGGGCATTGCAAGCATGTGGTACACACACACACACACACACACACACACACACACATATACAAAAGAACATCATAAAAATACAATTAAAAAGGATTTAAAAGCTGTTTTTACTAAAGTAGTTAAAGTGGTGACTTTAAAGATAAACTTATTCATAGCTAGTAATTGAATAATTCACATTCAGTTTCTCCATAATATTAATATAAATAGCCATTTGTGTAAAAATGCATACCGAGCAATTGTCCTATGCTTAGAAACAGAAACAGAAGCAGAAAAAGACAGGTTTTGCTCTCTGCTATTAAATAGAAAAAACAAATAACAAATTAGCAATGTCAAAAGCAATGTAGATGAAAACAAAACAACAAACAGCAACAATAATAATAACAAACACATTTTTGTTAAAAGAAGATTAAGTGGAATTCCATTTACACACCTCTGGCTCACACTTTTGCTTGAGTACTGAATGACACAACCAACGTCAATTCTGAATTGAGCAGGGCTGGTCAGGACTTGCTGACCCTGAATGAGGTCTGTGGAATTAATGGAAGTCCCACTTCAGAACAAGCAGAAGGGGGCCTTGTGAGGGTCCTGAAGAGCGGGTGGTCTGCCTTCCAAGGGCTCTGTTCACATGGCTTTGGAATAGTGCACAATTTCCGTTTAAATATTTAAAGGGATCACAAGTCAGTAAACAAAGGGAAGCTAGACACAGTTCAGATCATAAAAGGCTAACAAAGACATTAGTCTAATGAGGACTCGCTAATATTTTCTAATCCCAAAATAAGAAATTCCTTATTTATACTGAAAGAAAATGCCTGGTCTTTGAAAGATCTTAATGACACGTAGACTTTGGTTTGGGTGGGTTGGGGTTGTTTTAGGGGTTTGGTTTGGTTTTGGTTTTTTTCAGTCTCCACATCCCACCCCTCCCAAGCTTCTGAGTCCTGGAAGGAGCAGGGGGGGGGCGGGGGGGGAAGCATTGAGGCAACGCCTCTGTGTTGGGTTGGGTTGAACTAACCAAACATTGCTGTAATCGTTTGCACAGTGACGGATCAATTAGGCAGAGTCCAGAGCCCAGCAAAATATTTATGGTCCTTCTTCTTCCTGGAACAATGCTCACCACTGCCTGGCAGCCAGCTAGCAACTGCTCTTCTAAGCAAACTGACCTTTTCTTTGGCTAGAAATTTCAGTTAAGCTAACCATAGACTAGGCTGTCTAAACATGTATGGAACCATAGAGACAGAACATTGTGCAGTGGCCACATCCTACAGCAGCAAAAAGACCACCACGTGCAAGGTTGGCTTAGGCACAAAATCTCTACCAATTCATCAGTCTTAATATTTATTGAGTTCTTGTAACAGGCCAAGCATTATCCTAAATATTTTGTCTTTAATGATTCATTCAATCTTTATTTAAAACCCATGTTGTGGGTATTGTTGCTTTTCTCATTTGACAGAAAGAAACATCAATTCTTTAAGATGTTTCAACTTGCCCAAGGACACTTAGTTTTACCCCTAAAATGAGCAGCAAATATTTCTTTAAATTTCATGCTATAGCATCCTATCATCTTTTCTAGTGAATAAATATTAACAAATTTTAATTTGCAATGCGTTATACGCCCCCCCCCTTGAGACAGTTATAAAACTCCAACTTCTTATTTGAATTTTTCAAGATGACCTTCTCCACTGCCAGTACAGAAGGCCTCAATATGGTGAACTAAGGAACTCATGGAAAGGGAATATTCAGGCAGTCAGAGTCAGAGTTAGACTTGTGAAGTTATAATCTGGAAATATAATTCCCCAAACAGCAATGGAAAATATAACAGAAACTGTTGCTGTTTAAGATACAGATAGATCAATGCATGCCTGGAAAACTCAGAATACTTGCAAATACTTCAATGCAATCTAGCAGGGAGATATGGAAAGAATATTCAGATTTTGGGCAGACAAGTGGAGCCTAAGCAAAATGCACTCCCTATGTCCTTTGCCTCTGTCCCCTAGAGTCCGTGTCTTCTGTGCTAGAATTCATGGACCAGGCAGACTAACTAACTCATGAAGGATAACTCAGACTAACTTGCATGAGAGATAAAAATCTGATCATTCGTAGTTTTAAGATCTATGGAAACGAGATGCCCACAGAGGCACGGCTTCCTGGATGAGAAAGACCTACCCGTGGGCCAGAGTGGGAGGCATAGGAAGACTTCCTGGTGTCTCTGGTGAAAGTTGTCACCCAGCAGTAGGTAGGAGTGCCAGGTGGTGGGGACAAAGATGCCCTCCATCGAAGGACCTGTTAGTGAGGCCAAGACGAAAGATGTACAATTGAAACCCATTTCCTAAATGGTGCCTTGGTTTTTGCTTTTCTTTCCAAACTTTGAGCAGCTTTACGATGCAGGAAAATCACTCTTAACCTTATTGATGTAGGTGGTCAGGTCTGTGTGTGCGTCTACCTTAAAAAGACAATCGTTTATAAAGGCAGATCAAAGAAGTAGCATTTAAAATAAATAAATACATACATGCATATAGACATACATACATAAAATGATCCTTCAAGCACCTAGAGAAAATGACAACTAAAAACAAATTCCTTGCATTTTTTTCTTTCTCATATTCCCTTTTTATCCCTTTTGTGTCACTGAAAGAGAAAGAAATCTCCCTCAGAATGGGAGACATCAGAATCTGTGTGTACAGAGGGGACCTGGGGGAAATCCTGGAAGCAGGCAGGGTGCTGAAGCAGGGGAGAAGAGCTAGGCAGGAGCACAGTCAAGGGAGGAGGGGACCTGCAGAAGGAAAGATGTAGGAACACAGTCGGGGGAGGGGACCTGCAGATGGAGATATGAGGAGCACAGTTGGGGGGGGGGGGACTTGCAGATGGAGATATGAGGAGCACAGTTGGGAGGAGGCGGACTTGCAGATGGAGATATGAGGAGCACAGTTGGGAGGAGGCGGACTTGCAGATGGAGATATGAGGAGCACAGTTGGGAGGAGGCGGACTTGCAGATGGAGATATGAGGAGCACAGTCGGGGGAGGAGGACTTGTAGGTGGAGAGATGTCTTGGGGAAGTTTGAAGATTTATCAGATTGCACAAACTAAATTGTTTGAGTCAATAAATAAAGGCATTGTTGATAATGAGAGCCTTTTTAATGGAAAAAAAAACATTTGTAAACATGTCAAGTCAGAAGTCCAGAATACTCCTAAAGTATTAGATTAGAATCAGTGTGAACCAGAGATCCAGAGAGGTATGTCCTTACCTTTACTTGCTATCCTTTGTTTTTTGAGACAGGCTGACCTAGAATTCCCCAGGCAGCCCAGGTGGGCCTCAGACTCACAGCAATCCTCCTGCTTTAGTCTTTGAAGTGCTGAGATAACAGGTGTGAGCTACCATACTGCATTGGCTTTTTCTTCCCCACTCCCCGCTTCATCCTTTCTTTGTGTCTTTCTCTCTTTTTTCCTCTCCTTTCTTCCTTGCTCTCATTAACCTGCCGTCTAGATAGAAACAATGGTATCCCAGCAGTCATGACAGCATAAGTCACCCCACGCGTGACTTCCAGCTACTGTCACCTAAAGAACCAATAAACTGAGCTGGAGCACTGAGTCGGTGGTTGGGAGCACTGGCTGCTCTTCCAGAGGACCCAGGTTTTTGACTCCCAGCACCCACATGGCACTAGTAAGGCTCTGGACTCATAGATCCAGGGGATCTGATGTCCTTTTCCAGTCTCTGAGACATCCAGACACACAGCCAGACGCCCATGCGCTAACTTTCATAAGTTAGCATTTCACTTTTCACTCCAGAGGTTAAAAGGTTTCTTAAACACACGTGCACTTCTTTATAACCCCTAGGCCAACCACCATGAAGCAGAGTGGGCAGAGAATGAACAATGGGGAATAAACAAAAAGTGTCCCTGGCTCACAGGCCCGCATTCTTTGAGAATCACTTTTCAAATAATAACATTGACATTTACTTATTACTTCAACTAATATACACTTATTGCCATCTTGTTATGTGTGAGGCATTGTGTCCTTCCCCAGCGCAATGTCCTGGTGATGAACCGTATTGGTTCTGCCCTTGGAGGAAGCACAGCACAGTGAGTAAATGATTGTATTCCAGTATAAATCTCCAGTGTTTTCTAAAGCAAAATACGTACCTTATAATATAAGCATTGTTGATAAGATACTGGTAGGCGTTTGAAATGCCCCACTGATCCAAGAGAGATCCAAGCTCGGAGTCTCTGACCAGCAGTGGGCCAAGTGTCCTTTCAGTTGTGCAGGGTCCAGAAGTGGTGTGTGGAGAGCTCATGAAGTCTTGAGGAAATGTGTACAGTTGACATGGGCCCAGCCGTGTCAAGGACCCCAACACCTCAGACCCATGGGAATGGAACATGTAGCAGTGTTAACAGTGTGTACAGAAACTGTGGACTACTGCTCCCTTCTCTAGGAATTTTACAGTCTGAGACGGCTCCCCTGCAGAAACCCCCCCACACACACACAAAGATTAGTTCAGCCTACCCTTCCATCAGTTGTAAGCAATAAACCCACTTCCTCCACTCAAATGTACAAAATAAGCATACTGAGTTTCCAGGCTGTTGTTATTCCATCTCCATCAAAGCACATGGCCAACCCAAGCTCATTCTTTAGTATATATATACATTCGTGTGTGTGTGTGTGTGTGTGTGTGTGTGTGTGTGTGTATGTGAGGTGTCTGTCTGTCTGTCTGTCTGTCTACCCTTACTTCATCCCCTTATCATCCCAGTCAGGTCAATCCCTAAAGCCATGCAGAACAAAGCAGTAATGCCTGCAACTGTTTCTTGGACCACAGGGAGAAAGGAACGCCACAGTCAATTTAACATGTGTCATGCCGAAAAATGAAAAGCATGGCAATGGTATGCAGTAACACAAAGAAAAGCCAAATAAAATAAAATACTGGATCTGGGTTGCTTTTAATAAATCATTTCATGTGAAAATCATTTTGAATTTTTCCATATTTATGGAATTTTTCCAAATAGTCAAATTCTTAAATTGCTTCTTTAATTAAAAAAAAAAGATTATTTAATTTTAACATGTGTGAGTGTTTTACCTCCATCTACACTACATGTGTGCCTGGTGCTTTAAGAGGCCAGGAGAGATCATTGAATCCCCCGGAACTACAGTGACAGACAGTTGTAAACCACCATGCGGGTGCTGGGACTTGAACCTAGGCCCTCTGGAAGAGCTATCAGTGCTCTTAACTAGTGAGCCGTCTCTCCAGCTCCTGCTTCTTGAATCTTAAAGAACAAGATACCTAAAATGTTCTGAAATTTGTGATGTCTAAACAAGTTTATTTTGGTAATTTTTAGAGCTTGAATTAGAAATTTTCTTTGTCTGAAAGCAGAGTCAAGGGCTGGAAGCTCTAGTAGTTTAGCTAATCAAGGTGAGCACAGAGATCAGACCTTAAATGACCTTAGCTGTCTATCCAGTCCTTCAGTCTGTGCACAACACCTCCCCTGAGGCTCTCAGGCACATTCTGGTTTCAGAGCTGCAAAGAGGCCTGAGGCCTGAGGCAGTAAGCTTCTCACACATAGCCCGGACTGCAGGTCTGGGAACTATAATTTCAATAGAGAATCTACAGCCCATCCAACTAGTAAATTTAAATAATACTGTATAAATAATACTGTAGGGACAGTGGTCTGACTATTAGTTGATGGAGGAAGGTCATTGGTTAATTAATAAAGAAACTGCTTGGCCTCATAGGTTAAAACATAGGTGGGAGGAGTAAACAGAACAGAATGCTGGGAGGAAGAGGAAGTGAGCTCAGAGGCGCCATGCTCCCCTCTCCCGGGCAGAGGCGATAAAGCTCTGACCCAGGATGGACATAGGCTAGAATCTTCCCGGTAAGCACACCTTGGGGTCCTACACACATTGTTAGAAATGGGCTAGTCCAGGTGCGAGAGTTAGCCGAGAAGAGGCTAGATATAATGGGCCAAGCAGTGTTTAAAAGAATACAGTTTGTGTGTTGTTATTTCGGGGCATAAGCTAGCCAGGCAACCAGAAGCTGGGGGGGGGGGGCAGGAACACAGCCCGCAGCTCCTACAACAGAATGGCGCCCAACCAATGACCTTCCTCCATCAATTAGTCCTCAATACTGATCTATGGAATTAAGTCAAATAACTGATTCATTGCTAAGCACATTGAAATGTGGACAATTCGATGAAAAGGGAGAGTTTACAACCTCGGAGATTGATTGAATGATTGGTTGATTTGATATTGATTGATTGATTGAGGTGTTGAAAATGGGACTCGGGCTTTCTGCATGCTGGACAAGCACTCTGACTCTGAGCTACAACCTCAGCCTTTGGCTTTTTTGACACAGGGTCTTGCTATGTAGGTCAGGCTGACATGAGACTGACAGTCACCCTGCCTCAGCTTCATGTGCTGGTGTTGCATGTAAGAGTCACCAAGGTGGGCTAGAAATTTTAAAATTCTCTATTATAGCACAAATAAATGGAATGAACATAAAAGACTTTAAAAGGTAACTGTATTCTTGCACTGAGAAAGCTTAGCTAGTAAATAATAAATAGAAACACTAGATTAAGAAACATTGACGTGTGTGTGTGTGTGTGTGTGTGTGTGTGTGTGTGTGTGTGTGTGTGTTGAGGTGGGATACTAGGGCTCAAACTCTGGACCTTGGATGTGCAAGACAAACCTGGCAAGTTCTGCCTCAATTCTGGTTCAACAGTACATTACTATGTAACACAGATTGGCCTCAAACTCTGCACCTTCTGGCTTTGTCTTCCACTGGGGATGAAATAGCTTCGCACATGCCAGATAAGCATTCAACCTCTTGGCTACAGCCCTAGCCCTTGGCAGGATTACAGGTGTGTTAACCATGCCCTGCCTTCATCGATGTTTCAGTTACAGAAAATATGGAAATAAAAGTCAATGCTAGCAGAACATTTAAAACATCAAGAAGAGAAAATAAGCATGTTTATTATTAAATAAAAAATAAATAAAATAAATTGACCCAAAAACTATGCCTCTTCTCTCCTGAACAGGTTATATGTTTTGGCCTCAATCTCTGAAAGAAAATATTCTTGGTGCTGGGGATGCTCAGCAGTTAAGAACACTGGTTGCTCTTCCAGAGGACCCAGGTTAATTCCTGGTATCCACGTGATGGCTCACAACTGACTGTAACTACAGTTTCAAGGAACTGGACACCTACACAGGCAAAGCACATAAAATAAATAAATATTTAAAAGAAAAAAGAACATTTTCTTTCTTCACAAGAAGATGGACAGCAGCCTTGGCTCCATGAACCTCTTGAAGGGCATTCTCTGGACTTCTGATGCTCACTTTTACAACCTGGCTATGTTGTTAAGACAAAGAGCCCCTCTACCCAGTCAAAGGCCCCAGACTTGTTCGTGTGTTGATAGTCACCCTGTTTTTGAAGCGTCACCGTGCTTTTGAAGCGTCTTTTGAGCTATCTCAAGAAACCACTCTTGACCGTGAGGGATTGTTAGAGGCCTCGGGTCTGTTCTCCATGAGCAAACAAGCTTTTCCAAGGCATCAATCCAAGGAATAAGCAAATGTTTGTACAGTGAAGATACTGGAAGGAGGGAATGGCTGCACAAACATAAGACTCGGGACAGCGAAGGTGTGGCTCAACCATCCAAGCCAAGAACCGCGTTTCCATGTTCTGTCCAAGTTCTTAGAGAGCTTAGATGTGGTGGCTTGACACTGGCCAGACTCCTTCATGTAACATGAACGGGGGCAGGCCTGCTTGTTTGTGGGGGTTTTTGTCCCGCCCGGTACCCCACAATGCCCCGTACCCCACAACTGTTTAGCCCCAAAGAAAATCACACATAGTTCTCCATAAATTATAAGCTGATTGGCCCATTTTTCTGATCTGTTAGCCATGTGGCTCAGTACCTATTTTTAGCTGGCAGCTCCCATCCTGCTGCTTAGGTGGTCTGGGCAGGAGTGGGACGAATCCACTTCCTTCTTCCCAGAATTCTCCTGTTCTCATTACATCGTTTTTACTTCCTGCCTGGTTTTCCTGCCTATATTTCCTGCCTGGCCAATCAGTGTTTATTTATAACATGATTGACAGATTACAGAAAATTCTCCCGCACCACCTTCATGTGTCTGAACGCTCTTACCCACATTTCTGGGGTGCATTGGTCACCTAAAGAACTGGCACGTCCTTTGCTTCAAATTATATTGGAGACTATTAGAAGCTGATACTCTAAATTTTTTAAAAGGGCAAATTTTGAACAGTATGAAGAGTATGAAAACCACGAGGTGTTCATTTACTGAAAAGATAAACTAAATTTTCCTTTTAGGTGTTCTACAGAAATTATATCACTTCATTAGTCTCACCTTAAAAGAAAATTAGTGTAATTAATTCATTGTCATTCTTTGGACACTAAATAACCCCACAGTTTTGTATACCTAAAACCCTACTGCTAGAAATGCTTTAATTTTGACTTCCATGTATTTTCAATATTTACTTATTCATGTTAAAATGCATTTAACTATCAAAGAGCTGACATGTTGGCCATTATGATCAGGTCAATTTACAAACAACTGAACGAGGACCTTTAGAGGGCTATAGAATGGAATTATGAGGTTCAAGGTCAGACACTGCTATTTCCCATTAAATCAGAAATAGCTGGGTATTTCTTTCAGCATGTAAGGGCATTTCTTTTTTGGAGAAATAGTTTTGAAATTATCTCTAAGATAATTGCATGATATAATAATATGACATAAAAGCTGGGATATCAACAAAAGATGCCTAACTTCTAGTTTCCCCAAGTTAAGAAAAAATCTTTTAAAGAAAAGCCAGGGAGATGGCTGAATGGGTAAAGTGCTTGTCATTGGGACACAGTGAGAGACGATGGGACTTTCCTATAGGGAGTGTGAGCTTCTGCTTCATTCTGGGTAAGGAAAAGATTTCAACTGGTAGCTAAACAAAGCCAACACTGCCTGCCTTTTGGAGGGGGAGGCCACTTGTTGGTTCCTGGCTGCTCAGCCCCAAAATAATCACACAGAAACTATATTATTTAAATCACTGCTTGGCCCATTAGTTCTAGCTTCTTATTGGTTAGCTCTTACATCTTAATTTAACCCATCTCCATTAATCTGTGTATTGCCACAAGGGTGTGGCTTAAGGTGTCTGTGTCCAGCGGGGCTACATGGTTTGTCTCTTACTCTGCCTCCTTCCTCCCAGCATTCAGTTTAGTTTTCTCTGCCTAACTAATTTCTACCTTGCTATAGTTCAAGCCAGTTTCTTTATTAACCAATTGTGTTCACAGCATACAGAGGGAAATTCCATATCACCTGCCCCTCCCCCCATGTATGTGGGCCACATCCAATCAACTGGAGACCCAACAGAGGAAAAAGGCCAAGTTCTGCTTGACTTTTGAGCCTCTTAACACATCAGGTTGTGTCAGCCTTGCTCTTGGACCAAAGCATCACTCTTTGGTGCTGGAATCAGAACTGGAAACCACACCATCAGCTGCCATGCTCCTCAGGTCACTGAGCTTGAAATGCGACCCTGCAACCCTGCACCAGTTCCCCTGGGGTTCCAGCTCTCCGACTGCAGATCTTGACACTAACCCTCTTAGTCTTCCTTTCAAATAAGTAAAAAAAAAAAAGCAAGCAAATAAATAACAGAGAAGGCGTTGCTGTCCCTCTCATACCCAAAAAAACCCTTTGATGGAGTCACGTTGCTTTTCTTATGAAGTGAAAAGAAAGTGTCCCACCATTTGGCTTCTCTGTTTACCCACGGCATCCTGCTCAGTCTGCATGCTAGCCACTTTAGCTATTTGGATTCCTTGCACTTGAGAGACTTGCTAATCAAAATCTGTGCACTCACTCACCTCCGCTATCTTCTTCCCTTACAGCTGTCCCTGCTGGTATCAATTCACATCCACCCTGCTCCAAGCCTGGCATTTAAAAATGCCTCATGTTAGCTTGGAAAACCTCAGTGTGGGAATAATATTTGTCCTGTTAATTAATGATTGAACATTCACTACCTTTGACAATGAATGGCAAATTACTGTACAAGAAGTATTCTGCTAGGTTTTATCCTTGCCCAGTTAATTATCTGATGGCCTTTCAAAGCAATATGTATGTGATAGGTATTGACAAGAAGCCAAAGACAAGAGGAATGAGTGACTTAGTGTTATCAGGACTTCATGATCATCAACAAAAGGGTTGTAGAGCCAATGAGAATGATTGCAAATCATGTCATATCTTACACTGCACACTGTCCCAACAGTATGTCTGAAGATATTTGGTATTTACCGTCACAGGAAGAATGTCAGGATCAGGTGGATCAGGCTGAGCGAGAGAGTGTGCCCCCCTACACACACTGTGCCACAGTGGTATGACACAGAGCGGCAGAAAGTGTGGTGAGTTCAACACAAGTCACAGTTAAACATAACCTTCCAAATATCACTGCAGAAATCGCAGTGAACTTAGTACCCAGGCTGGACTGGTGCTCAGGCCAGTTTGTGATTGCCCAAACCTTAGTGGATAGCCCAGACCCACCCAGCTAAGAACATTTCAATTCATTTTAGTTTTTCTTTATGTAGCAGGACAAAGAAAATATATACAGAAAATAAGACACAATTTCTCAGTGCTTCTCCTGTCCTTCAAAGTATTAAAACACAGTCACTTAATCGGGGAATTGATATGGAAAGAATCTAATTCAGAGGAGCTCGCTTTCATCTGATGTAGAGAGAGAAAAGCCACACCTTCTCCCTTAAAGTGACACACAGGCTTCAACGAATTCAGCTTGTTTGTGGCCTAACAGCTTCATTATCGTATTTGCCTTGTTTCTACCCAATCTCAACTCCTGAAATTCCTATCTCTAAACATTTTTGAGCAAACAAATAAGTCTGTGTTAAGTGGGTGGTATCAGCCGAAGGTGTGTTTTGTTGAATCTGTGTTTCCGCCAATCAAGTTTGCAGCTTCCTGTAGAAAGATGGTGGTTTAGAAGAAGAGCTGCACACTATAAACAATTCACTGTTTTTTACGGCTCATACATATCATTTCTCCAGTTTGTGTATCTCCTGCTCTAAGCTCCTGGAATTTTCTCTACTGTAAATCCAAAGTTAGAGATTCGAAATATCTCCATTGGTGTATTGTTGGTCATCTTTAACAAGATTCCATTCCACGTTTGTCCATCTGCCTGGGTGGAGCGATGTTTGGGATTAGTGGATCCTTGGGTGGATTAAAAACTCGAACTTTGTTTATGAAGGAAAGCAGATGGCTCTGGAGCAGCCAGGTGGATGGATCATCTTGACTGCCTCAGAAGCACCCGTTTCTCCCCCAATTACCTCTGCCAATCACTCGTCCACAGTTTCCCATCATGTGGAGATTTCTTGTCAGCAATGACAAAGTGACTCAGGAGCTAAGTGTCTGAGAACAAAGGGGCCCCTCAACTTGTAAAACAGCTTATTGTTCAAGGAGGAAAAGACAAGTTCCCTTCCAAAGGGTTGCCACACCAGGAACTGAATAGTTCTGTTTAGTTTGAAGCATAATTAGAGACCTATAGGTTACTGGTCTTGAGAAATACTTTAGTTGTATTGACTTTACCATTTCATGAAGGGGAACTTGAAATTCAAGACGTACTCAGGAATGCCAGGATAAACTTAACATTTATTTCCACCCTTAAAATGGACTATGATGAATCATACTGCTAGGAACACCAACAAACGTTTTAAAGCAGGTAATTCCAGGACCACTTTTTTGGTACGTTGTTCACATTCACGGTGGACAGGGAAACATGCACATGCTGCTGCCCCAGGCCTGCAGCTCTCACCAGTCAGCTCTCACTGACAACGCAGACTTCCCGTTCTCTCTTCCTTTTCTGGTTGCTTTATGCAATTATATCAATGCCCGCGATGCTAGTATCACCTACATGTTATAACAATTCCTGAATTTCTGTCTACATCTCTAACTGTTCCCACGCATGTATCTTGTAATTCAAGTGGTCTACTGACAATAAATTCCCCTTCTACTTCCTATTATAAGGACCCTAAATCCTCCCTGTCTATTTTGGTACTCGTTTTGTTTCACTAACTACAGCAGCATTCACCTCAGTGCCAGCCTGACTTTCTCCCCTCTTCCGTCCCTATCTGAACAGCTTCAATCCTAAGAAGTAGGCTGAAAACCAAGGTCTCTTGAAGGGCTACTGCCAGTGTCCAGGTCCTTGACCTTGCAAGCCAGGATTGCCTTTGGCCTTTGAGAAGTTTCTGTGGCTTGGGTCCCTCCACCCCACCATTCCAAGTCCACCTTCCGGTTTTCTGTGGAATATAAGAATTATTACACTCAAGCCGGGCAGTGGTGGTGCACTCCTTTAATCCCAGCACTCGGGAGGCAGAGGCAGGCGGATCTCTGTGAGTTCGAGGCCAGTCTGGTCTACAAGAGCTAGTTCCAGGACAGGAACAAAAAGAAAGGAAGAAAGAAAGAAAGAAAGAAAGAAAGAAAGAAAGAAAGAAAGAAAGAAAGGAAGGAAGGAAGGAAGAAAGAAAAAGAGAGAGAGAGAGAAAGAGAAAGAAAGAAAAAGAACACAACTACAGAGAAACCCTGTCTTGAAAAATCCAAAAAAAAAAAAAGAATTATTACACTCATGACTCTTTTTTTCTTAACGTGGTCTTGCTGTGCATCCTGGGTTGGTCTGGATTTTCTTTCCTGCCTGAAAATTTCTAATCACTCTGACATTTCCTATCCCCAAAGCACCTGCTTATTAAACTGTTTGGAAATGTTTTCCTTCACAGTGTTGATGTGATCCCACAGAACACCGATCGTAGCTCCAAAATAAATGACTGCTTGAATCAATTGGCATTGACATTTGTGTTTGCATACGCCTCTGAATAGACAGAGAATTATTCTTGGTATTGTTCGTGGTGTTGTCACAATAACTTGGTACAGCCCTAAGATGCATTCTCTCTCACCCTGTGGTTATTTCTCAACTGCACCCCTTATACTGGCTGCAATAGGTACGCGTGTGTTTGATTATTAAATCTTTGTCTTTCTGGTAGGATGATCGCTTCAGTCACTCTTATTTCCCTATTCATGTCTGCCACCTACCATTACACTAGCGTACATTCAATAAGAAGCACCCTGAGTAAGCACAGCCGCAAACACCAACGACCCACATGGTATTGAATCTGTCAGGTGATTATAGGGACAGAAATTCGTAACGCTCTCCTCACGGATAACAGAGTCACACCCAACACTTCTAAAACAAAACACACGCTGAGAAGAAACACACACGACAGGCTTATTGAATGAAAGTTTAATATGACATGAAAGAACTCAGAAATGGAGACACAAAGGCCCTGAACTGTCCACTTTAATGCTTAGATACGATGAACAATACACACAGAAATGTGGCTGGACCAAATGGATGACCTTGTGCCAACAGAGGCGATATTGCAGCAAAGCCTGTGTTGGTTCTTTTGTTTGTTTGTTTGTTTGTTGACGCTGTGTGTGGTATTCCCAGCTCCTGAGAACAAAGCAAGACTGCTAGAATGAAATCCTTAGATTTACTACCAGTTGAGGTGAATCAGAGAACTTTCTATAGCCAAAGATTAATCAGATTTGCATCACTACCAAAAAATACCCAAGCAGCGAATTTTTGTTTTTTGTCTTCTTCTTGCCCAGCTTGCACTGCCGACTCCAAGCAGGCCAACGCCCAGCGAACTTTAACAGGAAGTTACACATAAACCGATACCCCCTGGCGAGGTAACAGGAGAGGCAATGTAAAGGGCTCAGTCTCATGATCCTTGCTCCAAAACGTAATTGATCTTCTATTCTGTGTGACTATAAAAGCAACGGCAAGGCTGACACAAAGGGAAGGAAAGAAAGAGACGCACCTAGGTAGCTGACTTCTGGTGAGAGGAGGAGAGGGTGCTTCTTCCGAAGTTAACCGTCAAGCGCTGGGACAAAATGACGCCTGCCATTTTGTTCACTTCTCTTCTGCTCTCTCTCACTCATGCCGTGACTTCAGAACCGTAAGGGAATTCTAAACTCTCTGGATCAAAATATTGGCAGTGCCATCCGATTAAATGGATTCCATGTTAAAATCTGGTTGGTTCATTGTTCTCTTTCAACTTCAGCCAGTGAGTGAGGGTTCGCCCTCTAAGTATTGAGAAAATATCAGGAGAATGGATGCCCTTAAGAGCATCCAGTTTATCATAGTCCTGCCTAGAAAGATGTGCAGTTTGGGAAATCCTTCCATAACTCAAGTTTGCTGTTTGGGGAGGGTCTCTAGACCTGCTAACAGAGTGCTGGCGTTCTCTTTGCGCAGGCGATACATCCTGTGGGTTTCTTCGGTGGTACAGCACTTTTCCCCAGAAAAGGCCTGTCTTCATTTTTTAAACCTCAACGAGTCTGTGTCCTTGAGCGTCATCCTGGAATACGATGGATCCAATACTACTATCTTTGACCAGTCTGTGGAGGCTGGGAACTTCTACGCTTGCACCAGTTTCCAGGTGACGCAGCGGGAGCCCAAGTGGGGATAGGAACCTCTTCTCGTAAAGCTGCTTTTCAGTAACTAATCTTGATTTGGAGTGACTTGCAAAATCTGGCCCCGGGCAGGGGGTGGGGGTGGCGTAAACTTCAAGAGAAGCAAAAAACAAAAGGAAAAATTTTAATGCATATCCTATATTGCTGCTGTCGTTGGTGATTTCCTATCATAGGAAATGATGGGGCAATTGCTATTTTAGAGAGTGAATGTGTGTCATGGAGTCTAAAAGGAAAATGTAGGCTCAAGGTGGAAGGATTTGGTTCAGAACAACACAAAAAGAAAATAGACAACAAGAAAATAGGGACCTGGATTTATTAAAAGATAGAGAGAGACAGATAGACAGAGAGAGACAGGGAAAGAGAGAAGACCCTTATACTGAGTTGAGCAATTTCAACAGGTGATCAGGGAGTCTTTTGTCAAGCAGTGAGGGGTTTGCAAGGCTTTACCTGTCTGAGCATCTAAATTAAGACATGCGATCTTCCCCTCTCTGCTCTTCTACATAAACAGGTGTCTCAGACATCCTCGGAGCAGTTGGCCTTTGTGACCTTACTTGCTCAGGGAAACACTCTGAAAATCTCTGAAAGGAGAGTGGTGGCCATCGCTGCTGAGGAAAACGCAACTTTTGTGCAGACAGATACGCCCATCTACAAACCTGGAGACACTGGTAATTCACTGTAAACACAGTCTCCAAACTGACATGTAGAACTTAGGAAAGCTGGTCTTTCTTGTCATTGATGGCTGCATTACATCATTCCTACAGTTAGGAGATGGCATCCTTAGATCGGGAGCTGATGCCCATAAGACCCTGTCTCGTCCTTCCACTGTGTGTGTACAAATCCCCCTGACACAGCTCCATGGTGCAGTGGTTTCCAGCATAGAACGCAACGTGTAATTGTTTGATCTAAACCGCTGATCCATAACATGTCTGTTTGGCAACCTCATTAATTCTCTTTCTCAAGCCAATTATTTCATACTTGGATTAGAGATAATGAAAGTTTCTTATGACTTTCAAGGAAGAAACGAGAGTCATTGTACAAACAGTGCCAATCACAACAAAGATCTCACCGGCAACGTTGAGGGATTCTATTGTTGTATTTTTATTTTCATTGTGATAACACATGGAAATCAGATGGAGCCTTTCTGCTTTGTGCACTATTGTCCCAAGCAAATTGTGGCAGACAGAACACCAGGCTAAAGTCAAAACAACTCGCTTTGAATCTCGGCTCTGTTAATCAATGAGTGACTTTGAACAAGTAAATTCTGATCTTCGAGATTTAATTTCTTCATTTGTAAAATTAATGGTTTTGAGATGAAACCACCTGTCCTGATTAATAGTACACATTTCTATGTTTTTTTAAGGAGCTGAAAATAGGCTTTAATCTGGCTTAAACAACAGACATTTACTTCTGGCAGTTGAGGAAGCTGCCGATGTGACAGTGTCAGGGGTGGTTTCCTACAGCCACTCTCTGCTGTGCTCTGACTGACGTGGTGGAGTCGGGGGCAGGGGAGTCCTCCAAGGAGTCTCCGCTGTGCTCTGAATGGCCAGCTTATGTGGGCTTCTTTTCATTTTTCTTCTATAATTAATTTTAAGTCATCACAAAAGACTGTGGATTCCATTATGACATTTTCACATATAATATAGCAAAAATAATTCTTTTTTTTTTTTTTTTTTTTTTTGGTTTTTCGAGACAGGGTTTCTCTGTGGTTTTGGAGCCTGTCCTGGAACTAGCTCTTGTAGACCAGGCTGGTCTCGAACTCACAGAGATCCGCCTGCCTCTGCCTCCCGAGTGCTGGGATTAAAGGCGTGCGCCGCCACCACCACCCGGCCGCAAAGATAATTCTTAAGGAGAGACTCTTGTTTTCTGATATCCCCTTTACTGCTCCTACTAAAATATTAGAATGAGTGGCACAAAGATCCAACGTCTTTCCTTTGTAGTTCTGCTAAAATAACTTAATTTTGCTGGCATCATTTTTAAGGAAAATAAATGTTTCACAGTTGTGCTTCTATGAATAATCTGTCACTAATTCTGGTTCAAGATGCCCCAATCTTTCAACTCATGGCCAACAGGGTAAACATTTTTAATGGTAGCTGGTGTCAGCACTGGGAACAACAGGAATCATTAACAAAGGGACGATAAATACAGTGAGAGATTTTCCCCAATGAACTCCTAACCTCAAAGGTCAAATGAGAGCGAGGGGGAGGGGATATGGGAAAGCAATTAACTATGTATATATTAACAGTCATAGCTGTAAGGTGGGAATCACAAGAGAAACACTTTGTGACCCTGTCCCCGTTCTTTCAGTTCACTTTCGCATTGTGACATTGAACGCCTGGCTCAAACCTGTCGATGACTTGGTGAGTCCACAATTCCTAACGGGACAATTTCCTAATGGTACAATGGAACTTAAATCCAGTAATCAAATCCATTGCTATACAAAGCACCTTTCGGGAATGTAAGTCAGTATACTTCAGATACCTGTACATCCATGCTTATTCTTACACTATTCACAATAGCCAAGGTGTGGAACTGGCCTTGGTGTCCATCAGCAGATGGATGCATAAAGTGTACATGGTGTGTGTACATGACTGAGTTTTATTCAGCCATAAAGAATAGAATTATGCCGTTTGCACAAAAATTAATAGAACTAGAGTTCATTGTGTTAGGTTAAATTAGCCAGACTCAAAAGATAAATATCATGTTTTCTTTCTTGCGTATAATTATACCCAAACACACAAACACATACATGTGCACACACACATGAACACACATGCACACACACATGGAACATGAAAATAAAAGGAATACCATGAAGGTAGAGAAAAAGTTCTAAAGGGAGAAGGGACAGAGAGGGTAGTGAGAGAGAGAAAGAGAAAATACCATGATTTCTGTCATATGTTGGATTTAGACTTAGCTATTTATACACACACAAGCAAAGGGGGAGGTGGGGCAGACAGGAGAGGGTGATATGAAGTGAACCCAAGCATGATGCAATATGTGTGAAAATATCATAACAAAGCCCATTGTTTTATACACTCACTAAAAGAATTAATTAAAAAATAAACCTTGGGCCGGACAGTGGTGGCATGTTGAAATATGAGCGGCGGGGCTGCGTCCCCAGCACCCAGCCGCCTGCAAGGCTAGTTTAGCTTATGTCCCAAAATAATTACACGGAAACTGTATTCTTTAAAACACTGCCTGGCCCCAATAGTTCCAGCCTCTTATTGGCTAGCTCTTACATATTAATCTAACCCATTTCTATTATTCTATGTAGTCCACAAGCTGGCTTACCAGGAATGATCTTAACCTGCGTCTGTCTGGCGTGGGAGAACCATGGCGACTCACTGACTCAACTTCTTTCTCCCAGCATCCTGTTCTGTTTTCTCCGCCTAACTAAGGGTTGGCCTATGAAATGGGCCTAGGCAGTTTCTTTATTAATAAGAAATCATTCCCACATCAGTGGCACACACCTTTAATTCCAGCACTTGGGAGGCAAAGACAGGTGGATCTCTGTGAGTTCGAGGCCAGCCTGGTCTACAAGAGCAAGAGCCAGGACAGTCTCCAAAGCTACACAGAGAAACCCTTGGGAGCAATGCTATTTGGCAAAAGAATGTCTCACTAAAATGCCATTCTGTGTTTTTTCCTTCAGTACCCTTCAATCGCCGTTCAGGTAAGACATCTACTTTCCATTTCCGGTTTTAAAACATTCAGATTCGGAGTGGCATGCTTCCAGTTTTTCCATTTTATATAACTAAAATTTAAGACGATTGAAACAAATGGTTAGAAAGTAGGCTTAAGATACAAGTTTGAAAACTCTGAAGGTGCCTAGGAACAATGTTTTCTTGTCCATGCATCCCCAAGAGTATTGTGGCGGGAATTTAAAGACAGAAACTTGTTTATTTTCCCCTCTGTCTAATTCTAAATCTCATCATCATCGGTGACTAAACATATTTCGTTGATTTTTTTTTATTAGATGTCTTGCACTTGCCATGTAATTAGCTGGGTCTCTCAGCTTGCTCGTAAATAGTGATCAGTCCCTATATTCATTTTCTCTGCACGCGGCATGTGCTCCATCATGAGCTAACCCTGGAGGTCGGGGTCTAGGCTCCTAATCCACAGTTATGGGCAAACTCACACACGCACAGACTTCCAACTGGCCTGTCTAATAGCTGGATGTGATGAGCTCTTTGTATGGGTGACTTAAAGTGACATGAATTCCAGGTGAGCCAGTCAACAGTTTGCTTTCACACCTGCTGTGTTCTGCTGAGAGGAACACAAAGCTTGCTTAACGTTGGCTTCAATGAGGAGACATTCACCAGTCACAAGTCACACGGTGTCGGTGTGGGCACCCAGAGCAGTACAGTGGCGTTCACCAAGCGTGGTGTTTTAGCCTCGATGCACACGATGCCTTGTTCTTTTGGAAATAGTTCACTCTGCTCTGTGACACCCACTCACATCTAAGCCAGCGTGGGCTCTCATGGTCTAGGATATCGAATACTCCAAACTTGAAAGTAGAGGAAAACAAATCTTTAAAACCTTTGAAACAGTGGCAGTTTGCTTCCTTACACAATCTGTTCAATGAGGTCTCTTTAAAGAAGTCTTTTAAACATGACTGCTTCAATCAGAGCCGGGAAGTATAAAATAGTTATGGAAGTAAACGTGTGTGTGGCCACGTGCTGAAAGCAAATAAAGAAGGTTGCTTTCGGATAACTGTCCCTGATTTTTATTATTACAGAAATTCCACATTGTTATTGTTGGATAATCCATGGCCAATTTAGGCAGAGACCAGGTGGAAATCTGTGTCAAAATCGTTTTTAATTTTATTCTTAATTAATTAAAAATAACACTTTAATCAAACTAATTAAAACTGAGGGTTAATAAAGTTAGTAATTAATAATGTGTTGCTTATTATACCTGGGTATTTTGCCTATGTCTATTGGCACCACATGCATGCAGTACCTGCAGAGGCCAGAAAATGGGGTCAAATCCCCTGGAACTGGAGTCACAGATGGTTATGAACCACTGGGAAGGTGCCGGGAATAGAACCTAGGTGTGCAACCAGTGCTTTTAACCACTGAGCCATCTCTCCAGCCCCTGTGATGATCATTTTAATCATTTTAAATGTTTGCTATGATCGGTGTCCCTTTATATACTTATTGGCTATGAGTTCACTCTGCTTTGGGGATTACTATTCTGGACTAAGTATCCTGAATTTCTATTTTTTTTAACTATATTACTTTGGAAAGATAAAAGTCAAAGGTGTCAGTTATAAATGATTTTTCATATGTATTTTAGTTTTAAGAGAAAGAAACATCAATTGAATTTGAATATGTTGGAGTAGGGACTTGAGGTCCTTAGTCAAACATTACAGTAGTTCACCCTTTGTTTCCAATAACTATGGAGAACACTCACGGTAAGGAAAACGTAATTTTCACACAAAACCTCTGATCATCCTTCTTTATTCACCGTTCTCGAGGATCCCGAAAACAATGTGATTTTCCAGTGGAAAAACGTAACCACTTTCAGAAACATCACCCAGCTGGCATTCCATCTGACTCCAGAGCCCATGTTTGGGGATTACACAATTGCCGTAAGAAAACTATCGGGAACGACAGTGGTGCACCAGTTCACTGTTAATCGGGATGGTAAGCAAGTACTGGTTGTGATTCTCCTGCTGACGAGTTCGAAGCAACACAGCAAAACTTTCTAGACCCTGGGAAAAGCAGCTGGAGCCAGGCTAGGCCTCTGCTGTCTGCTTTTCTGTGGCCTCCCCAGTCCTCCCTTTGCCTCGCTCCCGGCCCACACCTTCCTCTGATCCTTGCCCACCCCTCCCCTCACCGAAGAAATACCTTATTTTTCTGAGATTCAGATGCTCTCCTAAAAAAGATCTAACAGTTAAAACATAAAAAAGAGTGAATTTTCGAGGCTAGACAAAAATAATAGATAAAAATAAACAAGCCGCCAACAGCAAAAAATCAAAACAAGCGAACTACGGAAGAGTTGCTCTTTAACGAGGCACCAGCACAGACCCGGGTGCACCTCAGGGCTCGTGGAGGAAAACAACATGCAGGGACACAGCTCTAATTGCAGAAGCTCTTCTCTCTAGGGATTCTCAGCTGAAGCGTGTTCCTTTGTTTTCAGTACTGCCCAGATTTGAAGTTGAGGTCAGGGCACCTGAGACAATAACGATTGTGGACCATCAATTTCAAGTGGTTGCATGTGCCAAGTAAGTGTTTCCTCAGACTAATCCATTCCCACAGGGTAAATTAAGTCTAATTATAAAATGCCATCTACATACTTACATTAAAATTATTTTAGAAAATTGTGAATGCTTGATAAATATAAAGAAGACTTCAGTGTGTTCTACCAATTGCTAGCACATCATAGCTGATTTTCCTCTAATACTTTGTGAAATTTTTCCCTAGTTATATTTATTCTTTTCTTTCCGTTTCATCTAATATTTTAAAGACACACATCTCCGTATTTTGCTAGTCTTTCTGTCTCTTCCAACTCCTTGCCCTGTAAGCATCTTCATATGCAAATAGCAGTTTTGCCTAATTATTGTTCTATGATGTAACACGTAACCTATTGCACTGTGTTTTCTAGTAATTTATGCATTGGTAGTAGATGTCTTCTGAAAAGCTGTAATAATCTAATTTAGAACTGAAGATTGTTTGCTTAAGAAAGAGTTCACTAAAGGTAATTGCCTAGTCAAAATGTATAATATTCTTTTAGTTATAAATGTCAAGTTGCTCACCTAACTCCAGCCACTGGTGTGAAAGTCCTGGCTTCACTGAATCTTTACCTTCATTGAGGGTTTTTAGAAAGGGAGGAAGGGAGGGAAGGAGGGAGGGAGGGAGGGAAGGAGGGAGGGAGGGAAGGAAGTGAGTTATCAAAAGTTTGTAGAAATAAGGATGTTTATAATTTAGCTTGAATTTATTTGAGTTCCCTAACATCACCCTATCTGCTCTTAGGAACATTTATCCCTATATGGGGAAAACATTTCTGATGCCCTTTACCCTTTTTGTGGTATCTTTTTTCAAATTTATAACAATAATGCAAAACAGCTGGTATTTATTGGGTGGCAGCTAGAGAAATTATTCCCACAGTGTCATAAGCTGGGAGTTGTCATCATCTCAACTTTATAAATCAAGATAAGCCATGAGTACCAGGATAGCCTCGGCTTTGGGAGTGTTCTGATGGCCGAGAGTTACACCTGGGCAGTTTGGCATCACCGTCATTCTGTCATTTGATAACTATGCCATCCTATGAGCAGACGCCTGGTGAGAGGCACTGAATGGTCTAACAGCTGGCATAAAACACTAATTTTTGTATATTTTTCAATATATTGAAGCTGCAGTCTGGAAAGGGCTACCTGCTGAAGACATAAAGGGGGTCTTCATACTTTCCCCAAGAATCTTGGAGTCCATCTGTGTCTCTCAGAGAAGGATCAAGACATTTCTCTGAATATAGAGAAGTCAGGTGTAAGTCCCCGGAGAGATGGCTCAGTGGTTAAGAGCACTGCCTGTTCTTCCAAAGGTCCTGAGTTCAATTCCCAGCAACCCCATGGTGGCTCACAACCATCTGTAATGAGATCTGGTGTCCTCTTCTGGCCTGCAGGCATACATTCAGACCGAATACTGAGAATACTGTATACAAAGTAAATAAATAAAATCTTAAAAAAAAAAAGACATTTCTCTGAGCTTCCGTGCAGAGTATCTGCTCACTTTCCAATACTTCTGTTAGATTAAATATATTTAAATTTTTTACCCATTAAGTTTTTTGTTTGTTTGCTGTCTGGAAAACCAGCCAGGTCCTCTTCATAAATTATTTTTGCCTAATATCTGTGGCAGAAAATAACCGCAAAGGTGTTCAGATGGAATCGCTCAAGTCTCAAGACTTCGTATATGATTTCTGATGAAGCACATACATGCCACTCTGGTACTGCCCATCTGTGATCATGGATGCACCTTCTCCCACTAGGTACACCTACGGCCAGTCTGTGCAGGGGAAAGCCCAGATCCGGGTGTGCAGAGAGTTTTCCTCCTCTGGGTATTGTGAGAGCGATAATAATGAAATATGCGAGCAGTTCACTGCACAGGTACAGATCCCGGGCTTGCTCCAGAGGGACATCCCCACTCCCTTCTCTTAGTGATTTTATTCCTTTACAAAAGGATTCCTAGCACTGTCATCGTGTGGCTAGCACAGGTTAGAGCTTAGTGAGTTGAAGAACACAGAGATATCACAGGTTTAAAATAACGCCTTGTCTGTTTCCCCTATTTCTAATAATAGACCGTTACAGGTATTGGCATCCTTCATTTAAGGGGTGTTGACCCGTCTGTTGCTGGTGCTTCTCCCAGGGGTGTTTATTACTCTCGGGATATCATTAACTGCATTCTCATCCTTTAACTCTTTCGTGCCTACGTGACTTCCAGGAGAACGGCCTTGAATCTGTAAAGTGCAGATATGTCCCTTCTCTTGATGTACGTCTTCTCCCACTTCATCTTCCTGCTTTAACTCTCTTTATCGGTTCAGTGACTTCGTGGGGGAGACCTGGGCACACAGGGGTGGGATGCATCTGTGCTAAAATTCCATGCGACTCTTGGATCCCTGACTTCTTCATTAAACCTCTGTTTATTTTTCAGCTGAAAGATGGCTGTGTTTCTCAAACTGTCAACACGAAAGTCTTCCAACTATACCGCTCTGGATTTTTTATGACATTTAATGTGAATGTACTGGTTACAGAATTTGGAACAGGTAATGACTGTTTTATGAGCAAATTGGGAATGCATGGTGACCCACTGAGAAAGAAAACCCATACAGAGTTAGCAACATCGTGTATTAATCATTAATTACTGCTCAAAGGGGTAAAGAAACATCTTTAAAGGTGGCTTTCATGGGGAATGGGAGTATTGAACCCATGGCCCTCACACATGCTTAGGCAGCAAGCTTCTGCCACTGAGATGTACGCCCCGCCCTCACGGGTTTTGTTCAAATGATTAATCCCTTCCTGACGCTGTGTTTCGTTATTTCTTCAGGTGTGCAGATCAGTAAAACACACCCTGTTTTTATCACTTCGGTGCTTGGCAGTGTGAGTTTTGAGAACATGGACTCTTTCTACAGGAGAGGGATCGCTTACTCTGGAATTGTAGGTTTGGCTAGATGTTTAAGAGGACCTTGTTTGGTTTTCTTTGTTTGCAGATTATCGCTTGAAATTTCCTAGACACTTTTTTCTAGGTTCACAATCCACTTGTAACATTGCTATGTCTGATACGTTTGGAAAGTTCTAGGCAAAAAGAAAGCAACGTATAAAATGATAGCCAGCTTCTCCTCTTTTATGTGTAAACATAATTAGCGGCATGGATATTTCTATTTGTTGAAATTTCTGTTAAGTGATCGCTCTCATGAACTCAGGATTCCCTGTAGACGTGTGAAGTCCATGTCGTAAAAGGGTTAACATTTCTGCTTTTGTACAGCTTAGATTTTCTGGTCCCGATAACACACCGATGGTGAGCAAGCTTTTGCAACTGGAGCTCAATGGCAAATTTCTAGGAAATTATACCACAGATGGGAACGGGGAAGCTCAGTTTTCCATCAACACTTCGGAGATCTTCGAGGCACAGATCAGCCTGAAAGTAAGACATCCAAGGGTGGATGGAGACTGAGGAATCCCGCAGAGGCCCAGTGCTAGGGGCTTGGAGCATGAGAAGGCTCATTCGGTGCACAGAGGGAGAGATGCTGTGAGATCTCTTCTGAAACATCTACAGATGTTTGCAGTTAAACTGTTTGTCATGGTTCACATGCAGGTGAAGGATACAGAACTTAAATCTAGTTCTCTGTCTGTAATTAAAAGTAAAAAGTCAGAGCATGGTAGTTATGCCCGTAATTCTAGCACCTAAGATGCTGAGTCAGGAGGATCTTGAGCTGCAGGCAAGATTGGGCTACATAGTCAACCACCCCCTGACCATCCCCACCAACAAACACACACACATACACATACATACACACACACACACACACAGAGAGAGAGAGAGAGAGAGAGAGAGAGAGAGAGAGAGAGAGAGAGAGAGAGAGAGAAAACATAACAGTTTACTGTTAGTTCAATTAGACAGTCCTATAACCACGGTCATTGTTTTTTATATACAGGAAAGAGAATGGTGCTATTATTATCTCATTTTCTATGAGTCAGTTCTTTCCTTCCACCACAGCAGTGCCCAGAGTCAAGCTTGGGTGGTCAGGCCTGGTGCAAGTGTCCTGACATGCTGAGCCATCTTGCCAGACTCCCCAGTAACAGCTACCAGTCAGCTTCCTCCCTGCTCTGAAGAGACGAGAAGCCTTTGTGTTCTGAAGCGTTCCCTCTCTGGAAGCGCCCATCATCCTAACATCTTTCCTTTGTTTTTTTTGTCATGTCAGGCCGTATATGTCCGACCCGGAGTCTGCCATCGTCCCAGCTGGTTGAACCCTGAGTATCTGGATGCCTACTTCACAGTCTCTCGCTTTTACTCCCAAACCAACAGCTTCCTGAAGCTTGTTCCTGAGCCAAATCAGCTTCCCTGTAATCAAGAGAAGATGATTTCAGTACTTTACTCCCTAAACCCTGAGGCCTACAAGGATGACTCAGGCGTGAACTTCTTCTATTTGGTAAGTCTCAGCTGGCGGATCTGTCTACTCAGCCCAACCCGGTTTAGGAGGTGTCATCTCTTAGGACTTGGCTACCTGAGTGAACTCTGTCTACCCACTTCGCTGTTGAATAGCCCTGGCTCCATTAAGGACACAGAAGCCAGCTTGCAAAATAATCCCCGGCAATCTGAGTTCCCGTGAGACTGAAACACTTGCTTCCTCAGTCAGTCCGTTATACGTCCCATCAATATTATGAGCATGTGAGAGGGCAATGAACATGGAAAGTTCGAAATGTTGAGCAGTAAAGGAGGCTGCTCTCATTCCCTCTCACCAAGGCTTCCTGGAGAGGGAAAACACACGCAGAAATTAAGACACTCCTTCTTCTATCCCCCTCCCCCCCGCCACCCCAACTCTCTCCTAGTTGTTAAGCATGTGTGTCCACCTTGGGCACCTTGTTCAGACTCTCTAAGCCCTGGAGTTCTCACTGTATATTCCTAACTGGAAACGATAAAGGAATCAATTAGACTCACCAACTACAATAGTAGGCTTGAGGCACTGTCAAAGAGTTTCATGTGTGTCAAGCCACCCGGTCAGCCTCATGGGGACTCCATGTCACAGCATGAAACAGAGGTAAATGGATAGACGGTGGGCAGGCAAAGCCGCCAGCTTCTACATGCATTGGATGGCTTCACAAGTTTTCTGGTGTTTTCTCTGTTCCAGCCCAACCTGTATGAAGTTCCCTTTTAATATTCAGTAGTGGAAGCTATCTTGTTACAGGTCACTAGATCAGCCCACGATGACACAATACAATGCTAGCTGCAGCACTCACACAAGGTCAGTCCAAGATGACATGATACAGTGGTCACTGCACTGCTCACACAAGGTCAGTCCACGATGACATGATACAATGGTCACTGCACTGCTCACACAAGGTCAGTCCACGATGACACGATACAATGCTAGCTGCAGCACTCACACAAGGTCAGTCCATGATGACACGATACAATGCTAGCTGCAGCACTCACACAAGGTCAGTCCACGATGACACGATACAATGCTAGCTGCGGCACTCACACAAGGTCAGTCCACGATGACATGATACAATGGTCACTACACTGCTCACTCAGGGTCAGTCAGTCCACGATGACACAATACGATGCTAGCTGCAGTACTCACACAGGGTTTTCTTTGTCTGCCTCAGGTGATGGCGAGAGGAAGCATCTTCCTCAGTGGACAGAAGGAAGTCAGAAGTCAAGGTGGATATGATGCACTTGCTTTGAAATACGCACCTTATCGTCACGCTTTTGTCTACAAATTAGGGCGGGCACTTGTTTCCACTTGCAGTTGGAGGGTTGGAGATAGCATAGCCTGAGGTAACATACAGCATAGTTTAAACAAAGAGATTGCTACCTTTCTATCAATGTTCTGGTTGGCTTTTTGTGTGATAAGCACTGGCCAAAAGCAACTTGGAGAGGAAAGGGTTTATTCCATCCTATACGTCCATCATGGAGGGAAGTTGGGGCAGGAACCTGGAGGCAGGAATTGGAGCAGAGACCTTGGGAGAATGCTGCTTACTGACTTGCCCAGCCTGCTTTCTTATACCCCCCCCCAGGTTCACCTGTCCAGGATTGGCACAGGCCAGAGTGGTCTGGGCCCTCCCACATCAATCTTTAGTCAAGAAAATGCTCCTATAGGCATGCCTACAGGGCAATCAGATGGAGTCAATTCCTTAATTGGGTTCCTCTTCCCAGGTGATTCAAGTTTGTATCAAGATGACAAAAATTAGCTGGTACCATTACTGTCAGTTAATCACGCATCTTATAGAAGCGGAATGGATGTCTAAGACATTCCTATTGTAATATCATCCTCATGTGTGTATAAGTCCCTGCTTTTTATTTGCGTTTAAATAAGGCCCCGTTTACCTTTTCTGTCCTCAAACAATTCTCCCTAATCCAAACAAACCCACATATAAGTTAGAGCCAGTCCATGTGGTCTGTGAACTGCCTGTTTCCACAGCCTGGAACGGAAACTTCTCGTTCCCCATCAGCATCGGTGCTGATCTGGCACCAGTGGCTGTCCTCTTTGTCTACACCCTCCACCCCAGTGGGGAAATCATTGCGGATAGTGTCACGCTCCAGATTGACAAGTGCTTTAAAAACCAGGTAATGTTTCTTCTAGCAGCAGGTCAGCATTTTGCTTCCTGCCACTTCCTTTTTAAAATTTGTTTTACTTAGTGTGTGTGTTCGCGCGCGCGCATGTGTTTGCACACGCGCATGTGTGTGCGTGCGTGCATACACACATGTATGTGTGCCCATGAAGTGAGTGCATGAAGATCAGGGGACAATCTGCAGGACTTCATTCTCTCCTTTCCCCAGGTGGCTTCCAGGGATCAACCTCAAGCTGTTAGCCACGGTAGCAAGCCCTCTTACCCACTGAGCTATCTCGACAGCCCTCATAATCTTTACCCAGTAATCTCCTAGTTAAATGGATAAAGAACGGTAATCATGAATAGTTAGTCATCTTGAAGATGCCTGATCATGGGGAGCTAGGGCATGGAGAAAGGAGATATTTCAAAAGGGAACTGGGAATGGACAGGAAAATGTATGTACAGAAATCCGTCAGGATTTGTTTGGAAAAGACAAGATTTATTCAAATTCTCTTCCTGTGTCTTTATCTCCACCCTCATTGGTTGCCTTTCTCTGCTTCAGGTCAGCGTGAAGTTCTCAAAGGGGCAGGACCTGCCTGGCTCCACCACCCATCTATGTCTTCAAGCAGCCCCGGACTCCTTCTGTGCCCTGAGAGCGGTGGACAAAAGTGTCCTTCTGCTGAAACCCGAACAAGAACTGTCTCCTAAAAGTGTAAGCCCCCTCCCCCCTCCCTCCTCCCTTTCTTCTCTCCCTCCCTTCCTTCCTTCCTCCCTCCCTTCTCTTCCTCCTTCCCTCCCTCCTCCCTTCCTCCTCTCTACCTCTCTTCCTCCCTTCCTCCCTCCCTTTTCTTCCTCCCTCCCTCCCTCCGTCCCTTCCTCCCTCCCTCCCTC